>NC_052166.1:17743087-17896073 GCF_902713615.1 Scyliorhinus canicula | reverse complement strand
CACAGTGGGCCAGTCTGCAACACCACAACCATGTAGCCATCTGCTCCCCCCCCCCCCCCCCCCCCCCACTTCACATTGAGCCTGCCTGCAACACCACACCATGTAGCCATCCGCTCCCCCCCCCACCCCCCACTTCACAGTGGGCCTGTCTGCAACACCACACCATGTAGCCATCCGCTTCTCCCCCCCCCCACTTCGCAGTGGGCCTGCCTGCAACACCACACCATGTAGCCATCCGCTCCCCCCGCACCCCCCCCACCCCCACTTCACAGTGGGCCTGCCTGCAACACCACACCATGTAGCCATCCGCTTCCCCCCCCCCCCCACCCACTTCACAGTGGGCCTGCCTGCAACACCACACCATGTAGCCATCCACTCCCCCCCACCCCCCACTTCACAGTGGGCCTGTCTGCAACACCACACCATGTAGCCATCCGCTCCCCACCTCCTCCCCCCCCACTTCACAGTGGGCCTGCCTGCAACACCACACCATGTAGCCATCCGCTCCCCCCCCCCCCCCCCCCCACTTCACAGTGGGCCTGCCTGCAACACCACACCATGTAGCCATCCACTCCCCCCCACCCCCCACTTCACAGTGGGCCTGTCTGCAACACCACACCATGTAGCCATCCGCTCCCCCCCACCCCCCCACCCCCACTTCACAGTGGGCCTGTCTGCAACACCACACCATGTAGCCATCCGCTCCCACCCCCCCACTTCACAGTGAGCCTGCCTGCAACACCACACCATGTAGCTATCCGCTCCCCCCCCCACCCCCCACTTCACAGTGGGCCTGTCTGCAACACCACACCATGTAGCCATCCGCTCCCCCCCCCACTTCACAGTGGGCCTGCCTGCAACACCACACCATGTAGCCATCCGCTCCCCCCCACCCCCCCCACCCCCACTTCACAGTGAGCCTGCCTGCAACACCACACCATGTAGCCATCCGCTCCCCCCACCCCCCCACCCCCACTTTACAGTGGGCCTGTCTGCAACACCACACCATGTAGCCATCCGCTCCCCCCCCACCCCCTCCCCCCCACTTCACAGTGGCATGACTGCAACACCACACCATGTAGCCATCCGCTCCCCCCCCCACCCCCCACTTCACAGTGGGCCTGTCTGCAACACCACACCATGTAGCCATCCGCTTTCCCCCCCCCCACTTCACAGTGGGCCTGTCTGCAACACCACACCATGTAGCCATCCGCTCCCCCCCCCCACCCCCCACTTCACAGTGGGCATGACTGCAACACCACACCATGTAGCCATCCGCTCCCCCTCACCCCACTTCACAGCGGGCCTGTCTGCAACACCACACCATGTAGCCATCCGCTCCCCCCCCCCACTTCACAGTGGGCCTGTCTGCAACACCACACCATGTAGCCATCCGCTCCCCCCCCCACTTCACAGTGGGCCTGTCTGCAACACCACACCATGTAGCCATCCGCTCCCCCCCCCACTTCACAGTGGGCCTGTCTGCAACACCACACCATGTAGCCATCTGCTCCCCCCCCCCCCCCCCCCCCCCCCCTACTCCAGGGACACAGTGGTCCACGTCCATCCCAGGACCCTAAATCCCCCAAGCACCCACCCCCCCACCCCCACACCCTTACCATGACTCTCTGCCTTCTCCCAGAGTGCCGTCCAGCAGCTTCAGTACCCTTGAGCTACATGCCGGGAAATGGAAATGGCTACTCACCTCTTCACTGCCCCTCAGCAGACATCGTGCCAGCTTCACCATTTTGAAGCTGAATACCAAATGACGCCCACGTCACTTCTCACTGGGGAGTCAATTAGATCCCTGGAGGCCGCGTCATTTCACTTCAATCTCGTTAATGAAATTGAAATGAATGCAAATGAGGGTTAATGATATTCTCGCCATCTTTGGGCAAGACCCCGAGCTCGCCATCTGGAGCAGGCCGCGTGAACTGCAAACTCGATTCTCACCTCTCCCACTATTTACCCAGCATGCCCAGACCCACGCCGGGCGCAACAATGGTTGAATCGTGCCCATAGCCTTTTGAACTGCAGAACTCAGACTTTGTGGCACCCGAGTGATCGGAGGGATTTGGTTCAATTGGTTGGTTGGTGGCCAATGGACTAACAAAAGGGCGTATTCTGCCCGGCAACAGGGAATGATTGGGTCCCGCCTGAGTGAGATGGTTTTTCAGAGGGCGCAGGAAGTGAGAGGCATTTCCAGGATGCTGACAGAAGCAGCTGAGAGTCTCTCTGTTTCTTTGTCTCTGTCTCTCCAGAAATACTGCTGAACTGTTGTTGTCTGAACCTGCAGTGAGACTTTTAAGCCCTGGGTGACTCGACAGTGAAAACCATTACAGACTCAGAGCAAAGACCTCCAACTGAAGACCTAGATTGAAGACAGGTGAGCTGGAAAATGGCCTTCTGAAACAAAGACTCGCTGCGGGGTTTTCCATCACGGGATCCTCCGCTTCGCAGGCAGCGCACTCACGCCCGTGGTTTTCACAATGGCGTGGGGTGACCTCAATGGGAACCCCATTGACCGGCTGCGGGAACAGAGAATCCCGATGTCGGCAAGAGAGTGGCGTGCTGGAAAACAGGGCTGGTGGGATGGCGAATCCCACCCTCTATCCTTTTACTTTGATCTTTATTTCACACCCCTCGTTACCCTCTGTGTTTGTCTGTCTTATGTGTGAGTGCGTGTGGAGGGTGGAGCAAGTTAAGGGAGAGAGGGGTTAGGAATTAGATAGTAGTTAACCAGTTGCTGCCTATTCAGTTCTAGTTATTGTTATTAATAAGATATAATTGTGGTTTAAATTTACAAACCTGGTGACTGTAATTATTGGGCAGCCAGTTACAATGGGTATATTCGAACAATTTTGATTGTTTATTTCAATGGTGTTGCAATTCCAGATCACTGGGGCTGGAATTGACCGTGCACAAGCCCAGGTGTTGTAACAGTAGGTATTTGAGGAAATTCAAGGCCAGAACGTCGCCTGGTCTGTCTCAGAACGCCCAGGCGGCTGGGACTGGAGAGGACTTTTCCAGTTTGTTTTTCTGCCAATTTCCTCGAGTTCTGATCTGCTTTGTGTGGCTCCACGGGAATATCACACAGATTTGGTGGCAGGTAGTGTGGATATTGAGATGCACAAGGAAGCACAATTGTGTGGGACAGGCTGATGGGCCAGAGGGTCATTACCTGGAATCATTGGGGACTGGTTTGGACGCATTGATAGAAATGGGCTGCAATACTCACTAAACAATTCCATTATCATAAACTCCCAGGATGGCAGCAGTGAAACTGGACAGTCTTTCTTCAGCGAGTAATTCATATTTTCCTGATAATCATTCACTTTGATAGAATGTAGCAAATCGCCCTTCACCAGTCACCCTCGCTCCTTTAGCCTCTCCCTACCCACCTTCACACTCCCCCAACTACCCTTCACCCTCCCTTAATCCCTCTTCACCCTCCCCCATCCCCCCTTCACCCTCCCACCATCCCCCTTCACCCCCAATCCCCCTTCACCCCCAATCCCCCTTCACCCTCCCACCATCCCCCTTCACCCCCAATCCCCCTTCACCCCCCAATCCCCCTTCACCCCCAATCCCCCTTCACCCTCCCACCATCCCCTTCACCCCCAATCCCCCTTCACCCCCCAATCCCCCTTCACCCCCCAATCTCCCTTCACCCGCAATCCCCCTTCACCCCCCCATCCCCCTCCCCAATCCCCCTCCCCAATCCCCCTTCACCCTCCCACCATCCCCCTCCAATCCCCTTTCACCCCCAATCCCCCTTCACAACCAATCCCCCTTCACCACCAATCCCCCCCATCCCCCTTCACCCCCAATCCCCCTTCACCCCCAATCCCCCTTCACCCTCCCACCATCCCCCTTCGCCCCCAATCCCCCTTCACCCCCAATCATCCCCCTTCACCCCCAATCCCCCTTCACCCCCAATCCCCCTTCACCCCCAATCCCCCTTCACCCCAATCCCCCTTCACCCCCCAATCCCCCTTCACCCCCATCCCCCTTTACCCCCAATCCCCTTCACCGTCACTCACTGGGAGCACCGTCACTCACTGGGTGGGGCACTGCCACTCGCCTGGTTCATTCCCTCAGTACTGCACTCAGACACTTGCCTGGATTCTTCGGAGCTTGCTTCGGAGCCAATGATCTGACACCTGCCCCGAGTATAATAAACCCTTGCGACTCCCATCTGCACCGTACCCACAACGTCCAAGTACGTTGTGATGGTTGTTGTGGCAACACTCACCTGAATACACTCTGCCTTCAGGACGAACTTGGGAATGATGGCGGGAATGTTGGCCTGGTAATAGATGCAATGAGTGACTCGCTGTAGGAGAGGCTCCACGGGTGCCACACAGTGCAGGATAACGCCACGGCCCAGGAACGAGTGGTTGAACAGCATGTAGACAATGCCAGGACCCACCTTCAACAAGACAGACAGCATGAATAGAACAGGAGAAGTGAGGGGGGGGGAGGGGAAAGAGGGGAGGGTGGGGGCGCGCTCCGGGAATTGAACCTATGCTGTTAGCGTCGCTCCCGACGAACTAGCTGCCTAGCCAAGTGAGCTAAAGCGGCCCTCACTGATCTGTTGAAGGGTGATAGGCCTGTTTCTGTCTCCACGGATCCTGCCGAACCCTTCTGAGGGTTTCCAGCTTTTTCTGCGTTTTTTTTAATGGGATCTTTGGTGTTTGTTAATCGGGCAACAAAAAGCAAAAAATGTTGGACTGGGTGTGAGTTTTAGAAAGTTTAACAGAAATGGGACGGCGGGGTCGTCTGGGGAGCAGGTCGGTCTTCAACAGCTTCTGGGGAGAAGGTGCTGAATTTTGGTGCATTTACGTGCGGTAGTGAGAGTTTGGTGACTGAGGGAGTGCTGAATTAGGGTGCATTTAAGTGCTGTAGTGAAAGTTTGGTGACTGAGGGATATTAAGGATTTATTTTTATCTAAAGTCTAGTCTTTTTCTTATTTAGTTAATTAACTTAAAAGTTGCTGTTTGGGTTCAGAAGAAGGTGAGTTTTCAATCAGCTTTAAACAGAGGTTCTACTTGTAGCTACTTGCAGCTGGAGCTTGTTAATTAGTTAATTGGATTCGGCCAGTTTTCAGAGGCCAGAGTCAGACAGTATCAATGTGAGCCAACTTACAGTGCTGACTTTGTTTGCACTGAGTGCTGAATTTGGGTGCATTTGAGTGCTTTAGTGGGAGTTTGGTAATTGAGGTAGTGCTGAATTTGGGTGCATTTGAGTGCTATAGTGAGAGTTTGGTAACTGATGGAGTGCTGAATTTGGGTGCATTTGAGTGCTTTAGTGAGAGTTTGGTAATTGAGGGAGTGCTGAATTTGGGTGCATTTGAGTTCTATAGTGAGAGTTTGGTAATTGAGGGAGTGCTGAATTTGGGTGCATTTGAGTTCTATAGTGAGAGTTTGGTAATTGAGGGAGTGCTGAATTTGGGTGCATTTGAGTTCTATAGTGAGAGCTTGGTAATTGAGGTAGTGCTGAATTTGGGTGCATTTGAGTGCTATAGTGAGAGTTTGGTAACTGATGGAGTGCTGAATTTGGGTGCATTTGAGTGCTATAGTGAGAGTTTGGTAACTGAGGGAGTGCTGAATTTGGGTGCATTTGAGTGGTTTAGTGAGAGTTTGGTAATTGAGGGAGTGCTGAATTTGGGTGCATTTGAGTTCTATAGTGAGAGTTTGGTAATTGAGGGAGTGCTGAATTTGGGTGCATTTGAGTGGTTTAGTGAGAGTTTGGTAATTGAGGGAGTGCTGAATTTGGGTGCATTTGAGTTCTATAGTGAGAGTTTGGTAATTGAGGGAGTGCTGAATTTGGGTGCATTTGAGTGCTATAGTGAGAGTTTGGTAATTGAGGGAGTGCTGAATTTGGGTGCATTTGAGTGCTATAGTGAGAGTTTGGTAATTGAGGGAGTGCTGAATTTGGGTGCATTTGGGTGCTATAGTGAGAGTTTGGTAATTGAGGGAGTGCTGAATTTGGGTGCATTTGAGTGCTTTAGTGAGAGCTTGGTGATTGAGGGAGTGCTGAATTTGGGTGCATTTGAGTGCTTTAGTGAGAGCTTGGTGATTGAGGGAGTGAGGTGAGGAGGAAGCAAGGTGCTTCTTTCATTTTGTTTCCTACATTTCCTCAAAGAGCGAGAAGGGAGCCGGGGGTTTACAGAGAGTGCAGCTGACTGGGAGAAGAGTTGTAGGGCGGAGTTCCAGTTGGTTCACAGGGCAGCTACATTCTGTAAGGTAAGAGTTGTTTGTTTTGGGTTTTTAAATTTAAATTTTTTAAAATTTTATTTTTTGTATTTGTTTTGTTTTTTGGGCGCAGCAAGCTATCTTTGTATCATTTTGCAGAATCACCAATTTTAGAGGGTTCACTTGGGAGAGTAGCAGTATATAGTATATAGTATTTTAAAGGGCCGAACTGGTGTTTAATCTTTTCTTTTTTTCCCCCCTTTAAATCTCTTTGTGAATTCAGATCAGAGGGGATGGAGGCTAGGGCAGTTGCATGCTCCTCCTGTAGGATGTGGGTGGTGAGGGATACCAGCGTTGTCCCCGCTGACTATACCTGCGGGAAGTGCACCCAACTCCAGCTCCTCAGAGACTGTAGTAGGGAACTCTGAGCTGGATGAACTTTGGATCATCCGGGAGGCAGAGGAGATGATAGAAAAGAGTTACAGGGAGGTAGCCACACCCAAGGTACAGGACAAGAGTAGCTGGGTTACAGTCAGAGGAAGGAAAATGAACGGGCAGACAGTGCAGGGATCCCTCGTGGCCGTTCTCCTTCAAAACAAGTATACCGTGTTGGAGGCTGTTGTGGGGGATGACCTACCGGGGGAAGGCCCTAGCGGCCAGGTCTCTGGCACTGAGTCTGGCTCTGTGGCTCAGAAGGGAAGGGGAAGAATAGAAAAGTAAAAGTGATAGGAGACTCAATGGTTAGGGGAATGGATAGAAGATTCTGTGGTCGCGAGTGAGACTCCGGGAAGGTATGTTGCCTCCCGGGTGCCAGGGCCAGGGATGTCTCAAATTGAGTCTACAGGATTCTTAAGGGTGAGGGGGAGCAACCAGAAGTCGTGGTGCACATCGGCACCAACGACATAACTAAGAAAAGGGATGAGGATCTAAAAAGTGATTTTAGGGAGTTAGGTTGGAAGCTAAATGGCAGGACAAGCAGAGTAGTGATCTCAGGATTGCTGCCACGTGCAAGTGAGGCAAGGAACAGAGAGCAAGTGCAGCTGAACACGTGGCTACAGGGCTGGTGCAGGAGGGAAGGCTTCAGATATGTGGATCATTGGGATATCTTCTGGGGAAGGTGGGACCTGTACATGAAGGACGGATTGCATCTAAACTGGAGGGGCACCAATATCCTGGGTGGGAGGTTTGTTAGAGCTCTTCGGGAGGGTTTAAACTAGTTTGGCAGGGGGATGGGAACCAGAACTATGGATCAGAGGGCAGGGCAGCTGTTCAACAGGCAGAAATAGTATGCAGCGAGTCTGTGAGGAAGGATAGACAGTTGATAGGGTAAAGTTGCACTCAGTGGAATGGGTTAAAGTGTGTCTGTTTCAATTCAAGGAGTGTCAGGAATAAGGGAGATGAACTTAGAGCATGGATCAGTACTTGGAACTACGATGTTGTGGCCTTTACAGAGACGTGGATTTCACAGGGGCAGGAATGGTTATTAGATGATCCGGGGTTTAGATGTTTTCAGAAGAATAGGGAGGTAAAAGAGGAGGGGGAGTGGCACTGTTAATTAGGGAGTGCACCACAGCTGCAGAAAAGGAGTTAGTTGAGGAGGGTTTGTCTACTGAGTCAGTATGGGTGGAAGTCAGAAACAGGAAAGGAGTAGTCACTTTATTGGGAGTTTTCTACAGACCCTCCAATAGCAGCAGAGAGATAGAGCAACAGATTGGGTGGCAGATAGAACATAGAACAGTACAGCACAGAACAGGCCCTTCGGCCCTCGATGTTGTGCCGAGCCATGATCACCCTACTCAAACCCACATATCCACGTAACCCAACAACCCCCCCCCTTAATCTTACTTTTTATTAGCACACTACGGGCAATTTAGCATGGCCAATCCACCTAACCCGCACATCTTTGGACTGTGGGAGGAAACCGGAGCACCCGGAGGAAACCCACGCACACAGGGGGAGGACGTGCAGACTCCACACAGACAGTGACCCAGCCGGGAATCGAACCTGGGACCCTGGAGCTGTGAAGCATTTATGCTAACCACCATGCTACCCTGCTGCCCTAGATCTTGGAAAAGTGCAGAAGTAACAGATTTGTTATCATGGGTGACTTCAACTTCCCTAATATTGACTGGTACCTCCTTAGTGCAAATGGTTTGGATGGAGCAGATTTTGTCAGGTGTGTACAGGAAGGATTCCTGACTCAATATGTAGATAGGCCGACTAGGGGGGAGGCCATATTGGACTTGGTGCTCGGCAGCAAACCAGGCCAGGTGTCAGATGTCTAGGTGGGGGAGCATTTTGGTGACTGTGACCACAACTCCTTGACCTTTACCATAGTCATGCCCTTAGTCATGCTAAGGGCAGCACGGTAGCATGGTGGCTAGCATAAATGCTTCACAGCTCCAGGGTCCCAGGTTCGATTCCCGGCTGGGTCACTGTCTGTGCGGAGTCTGCACGTCCTCCCCGTGTGTGCGTGGGTTTCCTCCGGGTGCTCCGGTTTCCTCCCACAGTCCAAAGATGTGCGGGTTAGGTGGATTGGCCATGATAAATTGCCCGTAGTGTCCTAAAAAGTAATGTTAAAGGGGGGGGGGGGTTGTTGGGTTACGGGTATAGGGTGGATACGTGGGTTTGAGTAGGGTGATAATTGCTCGGCACAACATCGAGGGCCGAAGGGCCTGTTCTGTGCTGTACTGTTCTATTCTATCTATCTATCATGGAGAGGGATCGGAACAGACAGTATGGGAAGGTATTTAATTGGGGGAGGGGAAATTATACTGCTATTAGACAGGAGCTGAGGGTCATAAAGTGGGAACAATTATTCTTGGGGAAATGTACAACAGTAATGTGGGGATTGTATAAGGAGCCCTTGCTGCGAGTGCTGGATAGTTTTGTTCCACTGAGATGAGGAAGGAATGGTAAGGTGAAGGAGCCTTGGATGACAAGAGAAGTGGAGCTTCTAGTCAAGAGGAAGAAGGAAGCTTACCATTCCTTGAAGGTTGAGGAAGCAAGGATCTGACTCGGCTCTAGAGGGTTACAAGGTAGCCAGGAAGGAACTCAAAAATGGACTGAGGAGAGCTAGAAGGGGGCATGAAAAAGCCCTGGCGGGAAGGATTAGGGGAAACCCCAAGGCGTTCTACACTTACGTGAGAAATATGAGGATGATCAGAGTGAGAGTAGGGCCGATCAGGGATAGTGGAGGGAACTTGTGCCTGGAGTCTGGAGAGGTGGGGGAGGCCCTAAATGAATATTTTGCTTCAGTATTCACTAGAGAGAGGGACCTTGTTGCCCATGAGAACAGTGTGAACCAGGTTAATAGACTCACACAGGTTGATATTAAGGAGAATGTGCTGGAAATTTTGAAAAGCATCAGGATAGATAAGTCCCCTGGGCCTGGTGGGATATACCCAAGGTTACTACGGGAAGCGAAGGAGGAGATTGCTGCACCGTTGGTGATGATCTTTGCGTCCTAACTCTCCACTGGAGTAGTACCGGATGATTGGAGGGAGGCGAATGTTGTTCCGCTGTTCAAGAAAAGGAATAGGGAAATCCATGGGAATTACAGACCCATCAGTCTTATGTCTGTGGTGAGCAAAATATTGGAAAGGATTCTGAGAGATCGGATTTATGATTATTTAGAAAAACATAGTTTGATTAAAGATAGTCAGTATGGCTTTGTGAGGGGCAGGTCATGCCTCACAAGCGTCATTGAATTCTTTGAGGATGTGACGAGACACATTGATGAAGGTCGGGCAGTGGATGTGGTCTATATCGACTTTGGTAAGGGATTTGATAAGGTTCCCCATGTAGGCTCATTCAGAAAGTTTGGGGGCATGGGATACAGGGAAATTTGGCTGTCTGGATACAGAATTGGCTGGCCGAAAGAAGACAGCGAGTGGTAGTGGATGGAAAGTATTCGGCCTGGAGGTCGGTAACCAGTGGTGTCCCGCACGGATCTGTTCTGGGACCTCTGCTCTTTGTGGTTTTTATAAATAACTTGGATGAGGAAGTGGAAGGGTGGGTTAGTAAGTTTGCCGATGACACACAAGTTGGTGGACTTGTAGATAGTGTTGAGGGTTGTTGCAGGTTACAACAGGACATTGACAGGATGCAGAGCTGATCTGAGAAGTGGCAGATGGAGTTCAACCTTGATAAATGTGAAGTGATTAATTTTGGAAGGTCAAATTTGAATGCTGAATACAGGGTTAAAGGCAGGATTCTTGGCAGTGTGGAGGACCAGAGGGATCTTGGGGTCCACGTACATAGATCCCTCAAAGTTGCCATCCTTTGTTGATAGGGTTGTTAAGAAGGCGTACGGTATGTTGGCTTTCATTAACAGGGGGATTGAGTTTAAAAGCCGTAAGGTTTTGCTGCAGCTTTATAAAACCCTAGTTAGACCACACTTGGAATATTGTGTCCAGTTCTGGTCGCATCATTATAGGAAGGATGTGGATGCTTTGGAGAGGGTGCAGAGGAGACTTACCAGGATGCTGCCTGGACTGGAGGGCATGTCTTATGAAGAAAGGTTGAGGGAGCTAGGGCTTTTCTCACTGGAGCGAAGAAGGCAGAGAGGTGACTTGATAGAAGTGTACAAGGTGATGAGAGGCATGGATAGAGTGGACAGCCAGAGACTTTTCCCCAGGGTGGAAATGACTGTCACGAGGGGACATAATTTTAAGTTGATTGGAGGAAGGTATAGGGGAGATGTCAGCGGTAGGTTCTTTACACAGAGAGTGGTGGGTGTATGGGATGCACTGCCAGCAGAGGTGGTGGAGTCAGAGTCATTGGGGACATTTAAGCGACTCTTGGACAGGCACATGGACAGCAGTAAATTGAAGGGGTGTAGGTTAGGTTGATCTTCGATTAGTGGTCGGCATAACATTGTGGGCTGAAGGGCCTGTACTGTGCTGTACTGTTCTATGTTCTAACCCACCTCGGCCATGTTTCTCCGAGGTGAGGAATATACATCACGAGGAGGAGGGAAGGAACAGGAACATTTCCTTCTCTCGTCCCCACTCAACACGTGCTCGGGACTGAGAGAGAGAGAATGCAGCAGATACACACACTGGACATCTGAGAGCACCAGAAGACAAACAAAATTGCATTTATATAGCACCTTACTGATCTCAGGAAGTTCAAGGCACTTTCCCACCAATACTTTAAGTCACGATTCCGATATAGAAAATCTGGCAGCCAATTTGTCCACAGCAAGATCCCATAAACAGTAAGATGATAATGCCCAGGAAACCACATTGCTGACTGAGGGATAAACATTGGCCAGGTGACCGAGGGGACGTCTCTCATTCCTCTTTGATAGAGTACCACAGAATCTTGTCTGTCTGCTAGACAGGGCCTGGGTTTAATGTCTCATTTGAGAGATAACGGTCTGGATTCTCCGATTTCGAGGCCATATTCCGAGCATGTGTCTAGTCTCACGACCACCGATGCTCCGCCCGGTGGGGGGGGGGGGGAGCAGCCGCGCCATGTAAATCCGCTTTACCTGCAGATACAGACGGGCAATTGCCAGGTCCATGGCCGTGTATGATCACGCCGGTGAGCTGCGGCAGTTGCGCCGTAAAACATGGCAGATAGTGCCCCCTTAACCCCCCTCGCCACCCCCGGATCACCCCGGACTACCTCAAACCAATTCTCCCAGCCCTCCAGCCAGTGGAACGGACTCCCCCCCCCCCCCACAACCCCGACTGTGGCAGTGCAGGACACAGTCCGCAGCCGCCATGCAAGGTTGATGAAACCTCAGACCTCAAGTGATCCACGCCATCGGGAAGTCGGACCATCGGGGGAGGGGTACCGGGGGAGGAGCACCGGGGGAGGGGCATCGGGGGAGGGGCATCGGGGGAGGGGCATCGGGGGAGGAACATCGGGGAGGGGCATTGGGGGAGGGGCATCGGGGGAGGTGAATCGGGGAGGGGCATCGGGGGAGGGGCATCGGGGGAGGTGCATCGGGGGAGGGCCTTCAGGTGACGTCCTCAGGCCGTTCCAACAGCGTGCGACGTACTCAGCGATGACGCTGTTTTTGAAGGGGCGGAGCATCCGGAAAACTGCGTCGCCCCGATTTCACCGCCAAAACGGACTTTCCAGGGCAGCACGGTGCGTAGTGGTTAACAGTGCTGTCTCACGGCACCGAGGTCCCAGGTTCGATCCCGGCCCTGCGTCACTGTCCATGTGGAGTTTGCACATTCTCCCAGTGTTTGCATGGGTTTCGCCCCCACAACCCAAAGATGTGCAGGGTAGGTGGATAGGCCACACTAAATTGCCCCTTAATTGGAAAAGAATGATTTGGGTACTCTAAATTTAAAAGGGATTCTCCGGCCAATCACCCAATGCGATTTCAGCGTTGGCAATGGGAGAATCCAGCCCAACACCCTGGATAGTGCGGCACTCCCTCAGTCCGGTAACAGCGGAGATTTGTGCTTGGACCTGGAATGAGACTTGACCCTGCAACAAGAGGCTCGCTCTTTGGGGATTTACCGTCGCTCACGTTGTTTCCTACCTGCCTGGCAACAACATGGACGTCTAGGAGAGGAAAGCGGCGGCCGAAGATGTAGAAAGCGTGGTTCACCAGCATGCTTGAGCAGTGCTTGTTAGGCTCGGATTCTGGGTTCCACTCCACCTGGAGAAAAACAACAGCAGCTTCAGCAAAGCGAATCAGCGCTCTCCGTGTGATCAGACCCTCGCACACTCGCTTCAACTGACCTCCACCTGGAGTCTAAACCTTTGTAAAATCAGACTGATCCTGCCATTGGGTAATCCCCTCCACAGCTTCTCCAACCCTTTGGATCATCATGTGAATGCCAGCTCCTTGAAAAAGCTACCCAAATACTCACAGTCCACTACTCTTTCCCAAATGCCCTGCACATATTTTCCCAATTCCCTCATAAACGTTACACAAAATGCTCGCACCATCCTTCCAGGCAGAACATTCCGGGTCCCAACAACTCGCTGTGTCAAAGAAAAAAAATTCTCACTTCCCCCGCCGGAGATCTTTTTGCCACTCGTCATTAATCCGTGTCCTCTCGATGGTAACTTGTCACTGGGAAGAGTTGCTCTCCCTCTCTTTGACCAAAAATCCCAATAAATCTCCTCCACCTGAACCTTCCCTGCTTTTGAGAAACAGTTTTTGCATCATAACTGAAGCCAATCATACTGGTTGTTGTGTTATGTTGCTTCAGATAACACAGGCTGCTACTTGATGCAGTCTTAACTAAAGGATGCTCCAGACTCTGAAGTAAGTTCAACGTGTTTATTGAACTATTAACACAGTTCTCAAATGAGTTCGACTCTCTGCTATCTAACTGTAGTAACTCAGTCTAATTGTACCAGCTTGCTCTAAGCCACGTGCTGGGGTTGTGGTGATATGCATCACTGTAAATACACAAGGTGTTTATGTAAATACACGTAGACTAGCTAGACACTAGAGGGAGCACCAGAAACATGACACACAGACATTCAACCAATAGGTAAGTAAGATAGGACACAACCAATGGGCATTCAAGACACACACAGAGGTGACACTACCATAGGAGGGCATTACACCAACACATATATAAGGACACAGCACACATGATCTTCCTCTTTCCAGTGGAGACACTCAGTGAGTACACAGGGTTGTTTGAAACACATCACACCCACCACGTGGATTGTAGCAGACTGGTTAGTCAGTCTGAGCAGCTATAGCAGGATTAACAGGAGAGTCCAATCCAAGTAGGAGAATCATTAACAGCTATCTCCAAGTCTGAACCTTCCTTTGTCAGAGAGCACATCAAGGAAGCATCTTATGCTATGTCAAAAGCATAACAAAACAGGGGTGTGATGCGGCTAATCAACCCTGTCTAACTCTCTAGATGTCTGTCTGTGGAAAGAGGCAGGATGTGAGTGCCTCATCCATTTTATGGTGTTTATATCATGCCCCCTTGTGATGATGCCACCTCTTGAGTGCCCTGACTGCCCATTGGTTGTGTCCTATTCTGAGTTTTCATTGGTTGCATGTTTGCATATCATGACATCTCTTCTTTTTTTTTAAACGTATATACATGTGAATATGTCTGTCTAATGTGACTGACTGAGGAATACAGAACAGAACAAACAAAACAAATGCTCTTAAGTCCAGTCTCTGAGGCTTGCGTCTGATCCTCATCGACTGCCGGAGAAGTGGTTGAGGTAATGACGGTGTCTTAACAGGCGAGCGGGAGGCACGACTGGTGGCCTCATGGTTTGAGGTGTCTGGATGTGGCAATTCGACATGTGGAAATGGAGGGGAAAGTGGTTCTGGACAAGCAACTTTTCGCAGGGTCCTTCGATTCCTTCGCACAATGGAGCCATCAGCCATACGTATTACATAGGATTTGGGCGTGGCCTGTCGAACAACGACAGCCGGAGCAGACCACCCGCTATCCGGTATCTTGATCCTGACTGTGTCCGTCGGGGTAGCACGTCCAGATCGGTGGCATGTGCGTCATAGCCCTGCTTCTGGCTGTCGCGAAGCTGCTGCATCTTCTGCAGCACCAGGAGGTGATCAAGGTTGGGCAGGTGTATGGATCGAAGCGTCGTCCGCAGGTCCCTGTTCGTCAGCAGTTGAGGTGGCGACATGCCAGTGGACAAGGGAGTCGCCCGGTACGTAAGTAGTGCAAGGTGTATGTCGGAAGCGGAGTCCGAGGCCTTGCGGATGAGCTGCTTAATGATGTGCACCCCTTTTCCGACTTTGCCATTGGACTGCGGATAGTGCGGACTGGAGGTGACATGCCTGAAATTGTAGCTCTTGGCAAACGTGGACCATTCCCGACTGTGGAAGCACGGGGCCATTGTCGCTCATGACGGTGTTCGGGATGCCATGCCGTGAGAATGTCTCTTTACACTTTGATGACGGTCCGTGAGGTGAGGTCTGGCAGCTTCAGCATCTCAGGATAGTTCGAAAAGTAATCAATGATTGAGATATAGTCGCGACCTTTCACGTGGAATAGGTCAATGCCAACCTTGGACCACGGAGAGGTCTCTAGGTCATGTGGTTGGAGCGTCTCTTTGCTCTGCGCTGGTTGGAACCTCCTGACAGGTTTCGCAGTTCAGGACCATGTCCGTGATGTCCTGGTTGATGCCGGGCCAGTAGGCAGCTTGCCCAGCCCTGCGTCTGCACTTTTCTAAGCCCAGGTGTCCCTCATGAATCTGCCGCGGCACCATGTTCTGGAGACGTAGCGGGATGACTATCCTGTCCAGCTTGAGCAGGATGCCATCGATCAGCGTCAGGTCGTCCTTGACGTTGTAGAATTGAGGGCATTGCCCTTTCTGCCAGCCATTGCTGAGGTTGTGGATGACGCGCTGCAATAGGGGGTCTTTGGCTGTCTCTTCTCGGATGAGAACGATCTTCACATCTGTTGCTTGCACACAGTTGTACCTGCAATTCAATGTGCTGGATGATCTCAGTGGTTCACTGGGTGAGGTGGCGGAGCGAGACGATGCATCGGCGAGGATGAGCTCCTTGCCAGGTGTGTACACCAAATTGAAATCATACCTCCGGAGTTTGAGCCGAATTCTCTGCAAACGAGGCGTCATGTCGTTCAGGTCCTTTTGGATGATGTGGACCATGGGCCTAAAATCCATCTCAACGGTAAATGTTGGCAGGCCGTAGACATAATCATGAAATTTAAGGATGCCGGTGAGAAGACCTAAACACTCCTCAATCTGCGCATAGCTGGTCTCAGTGGGTGTCATTGCCCATGATGCGTATGCTACTGGTACCTAGGATGACGTGTCGTCTCTTTGAAGCAACACCGCCCCAATGCCATCCTGACTCACATCTGTGGATATCTTGGTCCCTCAGTCTGGGTCAAAGAATGCAAGAATGGGTGCAGTGGTGAGCTTGGCTTTCAGCTCCAGCCACTGTTCAGTGCTCCGCCTTCCACTCAAAGGCAGTTGATTTATTTTTACCAGGTTGCGTAGGGCCGTGGTGTGTGTGGCCAAATTCGGGATGAACTTGCCAAGGAAATTGACCATTCCCAGGAAGCGCAGGACTGCCTTGTTCTCGGGGACTTTCATTGCACCTGTTTAGCTTGAGGCCATGTTCATGTATGCGTCAGAATACTTTCTTGAGTCGCGACACATGTTCCTCTGGGGTTGTGGACCAGATTATGATATTGTCAACGTCGACACGGACCCCTCCTATTCCCTCCATCATCTGTTCCATGAAGCGATGGAAAATCTCTGAAGCCGAGATGATGCCAAATAGCATTCGGTTGTAGCAGAATCTGCCAAAAGGCGTGTTGAAGATGCAGAGCCTTCTGCTGGATTCATCAAGTTGGATTTGCCAAAATCCTTGGGGTGCGTCCAATTTTGTGAAGAAGCGCGCGTGTGCATCTCACTCGTGATTTCTTCCCTCTTTGGGATGGGGTAGTGTTCCCGCATAATGTTTTTGTTTAGATCCTTGGGGTCAATGCAGATGCGTAGGGCCCCCGAAGGCTTCTTTACGCACACCATCGAGCTGACCCAGTTGGTTAGTTTAGTGACCTTGGAGATGATGCCCTTTTGTTGGAGACTCGTGAGCTCTGCCTTCAGACACTCTCTCAGTGGAGCAGGGATACGTCGTGGTGCGTGAACCACTGGCTTGGTAACAGGCCACATTCGAATCTTGTACTCATACAGCAGCGTGCCCAGCCTGCTAAATACATCTGGGTACTGGGTTAGGATGTCGTTGATGCTGGCCTGAAGATCCGAATGGGACAGCATCTTGGTGTAGACCCTTTGAATGAGATTCAGTTGCTGGCAGGGTGGGCACCTAGCAGGGACGCCCTGTCTGGTTTAACAATCTCGAAGCATAAGCTTGCTTGTGTGTGTCGGCTGGACACCTGCAGATGGCAGGACCCCCAGTGCCTTGATTGTGTTTCCATTGTAGTCCAGGAGTTTGCAGGCAGCTGGAAGGATTGTGGGGGCTTCTTGATTCTCTTGGAAGTCCATCTGCAAAATCAAGATGGCGGAGGCACCTGTGTCCAGTTTGAACTGGATGGGGTAGTGTTTGACCTTCACCACTGCATGCTCGGAATCCACGGCCAGGATTGATTGGACTCACGATGTGTCCGGTGCGGCATATTCGCACTTTGTAATAATGCCCACTCGGTAAGTGTTGTCCAGGTATCCATCATCTGGGTCCGTCGCACTGCCTGGATCAGAGTCATGCATTCGGTGTTGCACACTTCTGATGCGCCGCTGTCGGAATTGGGAATGCTGGCTCCTGACAGTTGGTGAAGATCTGCACAGGGCTGCATAGTGGTTTGGTTTCCCACAGTTTAAAGAGTGTTTGCCTCTTGCAGGGCAATTGTTTTTTTTTAAATGGGCAGTGCCGCAGTTCGCACACGTCATGCCGCTCAGTGCGTTGTTGCGCGGTGCGGTTCTCGGACGTTTGCACCTGGGCAATGCGGTTTTCGGCCTCTTCGTGTTCCCGTTCACATTGCGCATGCGTCGGACCCCGGGAAGAGCGCGCGAAATGGCCGCTTTCGCCATTGTGGAGGCGCTGCATCCGGGAGATGACCCGAACACTCTCCATCTCGTGGAAGGCTTGTTTTTCACTTTCTGCCGTTTTGTACTGTGAATAGCGATTTTAAGAGTGCTCGTGCACAGTACACTTTTCAATCGCGACTGGCAGGGTCATGTGCTTGATTTTCAACAATTGCTCTCGCAGAAGATCAGAGTGGACTCCAAAAACGATTTGTTCTCTGATCATGGAGTCAGTGATATCACCGAAGTTGCAGGATTGCGCTAGCAGTCTAAGGTTAGTCAGGTAGGAGTTGAAGGACTCATCTCTACCTTGCATCCTCTGCTTGAAGATGCAGCGCTCGAAGATTTTGTTGGTGTCCACCTCACAGTAGCTGTCGAATTTGTCCAGGATGCTTTGGCACTTTGTTTTGTCCTGCCCTTCGGAAAAGTGAAAGGAGTTAAAGATCTCTATCGCATGGTCACCTGCAGTGGTGAGTAGAAGAGCAATCTTCCGAGCATCGGTCGCGCCATTGAGGTCAGATGCTTCCATGTATATTTGAAATTTATGCTGGAATGATCACCAGTTTGCACTAAGATTGCCGGTGGTTCTGAGCTGACGAGGAGCCTGAATCTTGTCCATTGTGCCCGTATGCTGGTTGTCACGTATCTTGCTGAGTTGAACTAAATAGGTTGAACAGTCACGCCTGGTACCATGTTGTGTTATGCTGCTTCAGATAACACAGGCTGCTACTTGGTGCAGTCTTAACTAAAGGATGCTCCAGTCTCTGAAATGAGTTCAACGTGTTTATTGAACTATTAACACAGTTCTCAACTCTCTGCTAATCTAACTGTAGTAACTCAGTCTAACTATACCAGCTTGCTCTAAGCCACGTGCTGGGGTGTGATGCTGCTGATCAACCCTGTCTAACTCTCAAGATGTCTGTCTGTGGAAAAGGCAGGGTGTGAGTGCCTCATTCCTTTTATAGTGTTTATGTCAAGGCCCCTTGTGGTGATGCCACCTCTGAGTGTCCTGACTGCCCATTGGTTGTGTCCTATTCTGAGTGTTCATTGGTTGCATGTTTGCCTATCATGACACCGGTATCATTCAGCTAAGTCATTCTGGTTTTGAACACAGTATCCCAACTGAGGCCTAAGCAACCACTTGTACATGTTCAACACTGGTGGGCATGATTACCCTTTAAACAGGATCATTCAACTAAAGACAGTAATAGTCGGTCTGATCATTTCCTTCATTTCTTTTCCATTCTTTCATTTGGACCTCACTGGCTGGGCCAGGGTTTATTAACCATCCCCAATTGTCCTTGAGGGTGGTGGTGCGTTCTTGAACCACAACGACCTAATTATTGAAAAATCTTTAATACCAAACACCAGAGAACTGAAGAGTAGCCTCATGTCTGACACTTAAATAAGGATGACTTCTCCAAACCGAACCTCTCTTCAGCTCTGAAGATGAGTCACCCGGACTCGGAATTCTAACTCTGTTTCTCTCTCCCCAGATGCTGTCATGTCTGCTGAGTTTATTTCGCACTTTCAGTTTTTGCTTCTACAGTTAGTGTTCAGCTGCTCAGCTCCGTCATCGTGTGTCACAAGCTCACACAGGGCCACCTCTCCCTCAGGACACCATTTCAATCTCCCTCTCCTATTATCCTCTCCCGCCCGGACAAATCCCAGTCAGAGTCCCAATTCTCCATCAGCCTGAGGAATACGAAACGAGGAATCCCACTGGGCACTTTGTCATTCCAAATGAACCTAATCCCAATAAAAAGCCCAAGGAACAGAAATGCCTTCCCCACTGCCCCTTACCTTCCAGTCGTGCTGTGCAAAGCCCCAGAGTCTGGCCCTGGTGTATCGGAGGTCAGAGCCGCTCAGCATGCTGGGCGTGTGGAGGTGGGACAGGTGGGCAATGTCAGCTGCATTCTCCGGAATTTCCTGTCACAGAAACACAGCCCCATTAATCGTTGGAGATTCTCATAAGTTATCGGCAGACACATGGTCCAGGTAGCAGCAGCTACACCTGGAAACCACAGACCTCAGCCCTTTCACACCAATAGTCTCCAGCCCAGTGGCCGAGTGGTATTGTCACTGGGCTAATAGTCCAGAGACCCAGGTTAATGCTCAGGTTCGAATCCCACTGTGAATGGTGAAATGTTAATTCAATTTTTTTTAAAACTCAATCATCGTAAAAACCCATCTGTTCACGGACGTCCTTCAGGGAAGGAGATCTACTGTCCTTACCCGGACTGGCCTGCATGTGGCTTCAGACCCACAACAATGTGCTTGACTCTTAAATGCCCCCTCAAGGACTATTAGGAATGGGCAACGAGTGGTGGCCCAGCCGGTGATGCCCATATCTCATGACAGGGTCCCAGGTTCGATTCCCAGCTTGAATCACTCTCTGTGCGGAGTCTGCACATTCTCCCCATGTCTGTGTGGGTTTCCTCCGGGTGCTCCGGTTTCCTCCCACATGTCACAAAAGACGTGCTGTTAGGTGAATTGAACATTCTGAATTCTCCCCCTGTGTACCCGAACAGACACCGGAATGTGGCTTTTCACGGTAATGTCATTGCAGTGTTCATGAAAGCCTACTTGCGACAATAAAGATTTTTTTTTAAATAAAGAAATAATTTTTAACAAAACCTATTTAGGTATCAAGTGTGAGAAGGAGCTGAGGGAAAGTACCTTTATGCAGTGGCTGTTGGGTCATGGCGTGCTTAGCAACCGGGAGTGTTTGAGGCATCTGTAAGGGAACGTAGGCAAACGCAGGGCCGTTTTGAACAGCTCCCAACAAACAGCTGGCAAAGATAGATGGGCTGAATGGCCTCTGTGCTGTAATCCTCTAAGAATATGAAGCAAACTGGAGTACAAAATAATCCAGAATACAATTGCACACACTCTTGTGGAAGAATGGATGGTGTGTTACACTGAAAAGAATTAATCGAAAAGGTATTCAATGTTGTTCTGCGTTTTGCTGGTCCCAAAAGTAATCCCGGCTGGATTTGAATTAAATTGTGTTGTTAGGTAACCAGAAGCTAAAGCACTTTCTCGAAACAATCGCATTTGTGTTCCTGATTATCAGGTTTGCGCAGCCCGTGGCATTATCGTCAAATTAACTCTAATCTCTTTCATCACTTTCCATCAGCTCCAGGCAAACACTCTCTGCCGCTCCTACCTGGATGTGACAATTGACGTGATGCTCCGTCCTCCCACGGTACACCCACTCTCCGGTTTGGATCTCCTCCTGTTCCGGAATACTCCAACTCGGGTCAATGCCATCACAGTGAAACCACACAAACACGGCACAGTTCAGCTCGCATGAGGGCCACGTCTTAATCTTGGCAAATTCTGGCACTGGGTGAGAGAAGGAGATACAAGCAGCTCAGGGCACTTTGTTACCCATCTTTAAACCTACTGCCACCTCCCTTCGGCCAATACAGATACACATCCCCAAATACTGTCCCATCCAGAGCTCTATTACATAGACACCCCTTCCCCAAATACTGTCCCATCCAGAGCTCCATTACATAGACACCCCTTCCCCAAATACTGTCCCATCCAGAGCTCCACCACATACACACCCCTTCCGCAAATACTGTCCCATCCAGAGCTCCACCACATGCAGACCCCTCCCCAAATACTCTCCATTCCAGAGCTCCATTACACAGACACCCCTCCTCAAATACTGCCCCATCCGAGCTCCACCACATACAGACCCCTTCCCCAAACACTGTCCCATCCGGAGCTCCATTACATACAGACCCCCTACCCAAATACTGTCCCATCAAGAGTTCCACCTTATGCAGACCCCACCCCAAATACTGTCCCATCCAGAGCTCCACCACATGCAGACCGCTGCACAAATACTGTCCCATCCAGAGCTCCATTACATAGACGCCCCTTCCCCAAATACTGTCCCATCCGAGCACCATTACATGCAGACCCCCTCCCCAAATACTGTCCCATCCGAGCACCATTACATACAGACCCCCTCCCCAAATACTGTCCCATCCAGAGCTCCATTACATAGACACCCCTTCCCCAAATACTGTCCCATCCGAGCACCATTACATACAGACCCCTCCCCAAATACAGTCCTATCCACAGCTCCACCACATACAGACCCCTCCCCAAATACTGTCCTATCCACAGCTCCACCACATACAGACCCCTCCCCAAATACTGTCCCATCCAGAGCTCCACCACATACAGACCGCTCCCCAAATACTGTCCCATCCAGAGCTCTATTACATAGACACCCCTCCCCAAATACTGTCCCATCCAGAGCTCCATTACATACAGACCCCTCCCCAAATACTGTCCCATCCAGAGCTCCATTACATACAGACCCCTCCCCAAATACTGTCCCATCCAGAGATCTACCACTAACAGACCCCCTTCCCAAATACTGTCCCATCCAGAGCTCCATTACATACAGACCCTTCCCCAAATACTGTCCCATCCCGAGCACCATTACATACAGACCCCTCCCCAAATCCTGTCCCATCCCGAGCACCATTAAATACAGACCACTCCCCAAATACTGTCCCATCCCGAGCTCCATTACATACAGACCCCTCCCCAAATACTGTCCCATCCCGAGCTCCATTACATACAGACCCTTCCCCAAATACTGCCCCATCCAGAGCTCCATTACATAGACACCCCTCCCCAAATACTGTCCCATCCCGAGAACCATTACATAGACACCCCTCCCCAAATACTGTCCCATCCCGAGAACCATTACATAGACATCCCTCCCCAAATACTGTCCTATCCAGAGCTCCACCACATACAGACCGCTGCGCAAATACTGTCCCATCCAGAGCTCCAGTACATAGACACCCCTCCCCAAATACTGTCCCATCCAGAGCTCCATTACATACAGACCCCTCCCCAAATACTGTCCCATCCAGAGCTCCATTACATACAGACCCCTCCCCAAATACTGTCCCATCCAGAGCTCCATTACATACAGACCCCTCCCCAAATACTGCCCCATCCCGAGAACCATTACATAGACACCCCCTCCCCAAATACTGTCCCATCCAGAGCTCCAGTACATACACACCCCTCCCCAAATACTGTCCCATCCCGAGAACCATTACATAGACACCCCCTCCCCAAATACTGTCCCATCCAGAGCTCCAGTACATAGACACCCCTCCCCAAATACTGTCCCATCCAGAGCTCCAGTACATACACACCCCTCCCCAAATACTGTCCCATCCCGAGAACCATTACATAGACACCCCCTCCACAAATACTGTCCCATCCAGAGCTCCAGTACATAGACACCCCTCCCCAAATACTGTCCCATCCAGAGCTGCACCACATACAGACCCCTCCCCAAATACTGTCCCACCCAGAGCTGCACCACATACAGACCCCTCCCCAAATACTGCCCCATCCAGAGCTCCACCACATACAGACCGCTCCGCAAATACTGTCCCATCCAGAGCTCCAGTACATAGACACCCCTCCCCAAATACTGTCCCATCCAGAGCTCCACCATATACAGACCCCTCCCCAAATACTGTCCCATCCAGAGCTGCACCACATACAGACCCCTCCCCAAATACTGTCCCACCCAGAGCTGCACCACATACGGACCCCTCCCCAAATACTGCCCCATCCAGAGCTCCATTACACACAGACCCCCTCCCCAAATACTGTCCCATCCGAGCTCCATTACATAGACACCCCTCCCCAAATACTGCCCCATCCCGAGCTCCATTACATACAGACCCCCTCCCCAAATACTACCCCATCCAGAGCTCCACCACACACAGACCCCCTACCCAAATACTGTCCCATCCAGAGCTCCATTACAGACACACCCCTCCCCAAATACTGTCCCATCCGAGCTCCGCCACATACAGACCCCTCCCCAAATACTGTCCTATCCACAGCTCCACCACATACAGACCCCTCCCCAAATACTGTCCCATCCAGAGCTCCACCACATACAGACCCCTCCCCAAATACTGTCCCATCCAGAGCTCCACCACATACAGACCGCTCCCCAAATACTGTCCCATCCAGAGCTCTATTACATAGACACCCCTCCCCAAATACTATCCCATCCAGAGCTCCATTACATACAGACCCCTCCCCAAATACTGTCCCATCCAGAGTTCCATTACATACTGCACCTCCCCAAATACTGTCCCATCCAGAGATCTATCACATACAGACCCCCTCCCCAAATACTGTCCCATCCAGAGCTCCATTACATAGACACCCCTTCCCCAAATACTGGCCCATCCCGGGCTCCATTACATACAGACCCCCTACCCAAATACTGCCCCATCCAGAGCTCCATTACATAGACACCCCTCCCCAAATACTGTCCCATCCCGAGAACCATTACATAGACACCCCTCCCCAAATACTGTCCCATCCAGAGCTCCATTACACACAGACCCCCTCCCCAAATACTGTCCCATCCAGAGCTCCATTACATACAGACCCCCTCCCCAAATACTGTCCTATCCAGAGCTCCACCACATACAGACCGTTCCCCAAATACTGTCCCATCCAGAGCTCCACCACATACAGACCCTCCCCAAATACTGTCCCATCCAGAGCTCCATTACATACAGACCCCCTCCCCAAATACTGTCCCATCCAGAGCTCCACCACATACAGACCCTCCCCAAATACTGTCCCATCTAGATCTCCACCACATACAGACCCCTCCCCAAATACTGTCCAATCCAGACGTCCACCACATACAGACACCCCTCCCCAAATACTGTCCCATCCAGAGCTCCATTACATACAGACCCTCCCCAAATACTGTCCCATCCAGAGCTCCATTACATACAGACCCTCCCCAAATACTGTCCCATCCAGAGCTCCAATACATACAGACCCCCTCCCCAAATACTGTCCCATCCAGAGCTCCATTACATACAGACCCCTCCCCAAATACTGTCCCATCCAGAGCTCCATTACATAGACACCCCTCCCCAAATACTGTCCCATACACAGATCCACTACATACAGACCCCTCCCCAAATACTGCCCCATCCACAGCTCCACCACATACAGACCCCTCCCCAAATACTGTCCCATCCACAGCTCCACCACATACAGACCCCTCCCCAAATACTGTCCCATCAAGAGCTCTACCACATACAGACCCCTCCCAAAATCCTGTCCCATCCAGAGCTCCACCACATACAGACCCCTCCCCAAATGCTGCCCCATCCGAGCTCCATTACAAAGACACCCCTTCCCAAATACTGTCCCATCCCGAGCTTCATTACATACAGACCCCTCCCCAAATAATGTCCCATCCCGAGCACCATTACATACAGACCCCTCCCCAAAAACTCTCCAATCCAGAGCTCCATTACATACAGACCCCTCCCCAAATACTGTCCCATACTGAGCTTCACTACATACCAATCACTTCAAACTTTCTAATATCAAATAAAATCCAAAATTCATATCCCACTTTTATATCTTGCAGTTTCACCCCTCTCCCCAATTTCCTGCATCCAGATACCACCCCCCCCCCCCCCCCCCCCCCCCCCCCCCCCCCCCCACCCCCATTCTGGGACACAGCCCCATTCTTCCGAATCTCGAATATGTCTGTCACTGAATTCAAGTCCGTCTCAAACTGCCTTCCACATTGTTCACCAGCCCGTCCTCACCACCCCCTCCTGCTGCCCCAACCTGATCACAGGCACACCCCCGTCTGAATCGCCGCAGCCCCTACCTTTCTCTGCATACGGAATCTTGATGCATTTGCCGTCTTCACCACGGAACTGCCAGCCATGGAAGGGGCACTCGATGCAGTTGCCCATCACTCGGCCCCCCACGGCCAGGTTAGCGCCCAGGTGAGGGCAGTAGGCATCAACGACATAGGCCTGTCCATCCTGTCCACGATACACTGCAACCTGCTCCCCTGTGAAACAGACAGAGAGACATCAATACAACCAGCTCAACACAGGCCGGACAAGCACAGGCTGAAACCCAGGGAGAGTCAAACCCCAGAGAGGAGTCAGAGGCCCAGGAAGGCAAAGTCTTCCCAAGGTTTCCTTCATTTCCATCGCCTCTCCTCCTTCCCGCTCCCACCCTGTCCCCAGAGTAGGGGTACCATCCCACCCTCAATATAATCGCAGCATCCGTAAAGCAGAAAGAGAGCACATTGGCACAGTGAGATTCATTCGTCACAATACCAATCAATACCTCTATTTAATCGAGTGATGTCTATGAAATAATGCTGTCAAAATTAAATTGGGTCCAATTGGTACAGGAAGTTAATAGCTTTTCATCTAACCCTGTGTGGTAACTGTCCTGGGAGTGTTTGATGGGGACAGTGTAGAGGGAGCTTTACTCTGTATCTAACCCCGTGCTGTACCTGTCCTGGGAGTGTTTGATGGAGTCAGTGTAGAGGGAGATTTACTGTGTATCTAACCCCGTGCTGTACCTGTCCTAGGAGTGTTTGATGGGGACAGTGCAGAGGGAGCTTTACTCTGTATCTAACCCCCTGCTGTACCTGTCCTGGGAGTGTTTGATGGGGACAGTTGTCATGTGAGAGTATCTTGAACAAATGGGTGTTTATCAAATAGCTGCAGTTATGTCAGAGCGTGGGTGGAGCTGGGCTTTCTGACTGTTTTTACATTCGTTTTTGAGCTGGCAGCTACAGCGTGTGCTTAGTTTCGTTTTCAGAGTTAGAGCTGCATCCAACCAAACAAGGTGTAATTTTGATCTCTCTGCATGTGAAGAACATCTTCAGATCACTTGCTAATTTAAAAGTGATAACTGCTCTCAGTAGAGAATTTAAATCTGCTGTCTTTGTTAAAGTGGGCATTTGTCTTATGGATGTTGCGAGGAAAGATTAAGGGTTACTTATAGAGTACTGTATTCTTTGGGGGGAGTATTTGAATTGATAGTTGCCAAGATGTTTACTGTGTGTTTATATAATGTTAACTGGATTCATAGAATAAACTATTTTTGTTTTAAAGGTACTTTAGATCTCTGTTGCATTACACCTGTAGAGTGGGCCCTTGTGCTCCCTATAACCAAAATCTATTAAAAATGGTGTGTCAGGTGAACTCCATGATACACTTTGGGATTCTCTGAACCCTGGCCCGTTACACAGTGTAGAGGGAGCTTTACTCTGTATCTAACAGAGCTGTACCTGTCCTGGGAGTGTTTGATGGGGACAGTGTAGAGGGAGTGTTACTCTGTATCTAACCCCGTGCTGTACCTGTCCTGGGAGTGTTTGATGGGGACAGTGTAGAGGGAGCTTTACTCTGTATCCAACCCCCTGCTGTGCCTGTCCTGGGAGTGTTTGATGGGGACAGTGCGGAGGGAGCTTTACTCTGTATCTAACCCTGTGCTGTACCTGTCTTGGGAGTGTTGGATGGGGACAGTGTAGAGGGAGTGTTACTCTGTATCTAACCCCCTGCTGTACCTGTCCTGGGAGTGTTGGATGGGGACAGTGTAGAGGAAGCTTTACTCTGCAACTAACCCCCTGCTGTACCTGTCCTGGGAGTGTTTGATGGGGACAGTGTAGAGGGAGCTTTACTCTGTATCTAACCCCGTGCTGTACCTGTCCTGGGAGTGTTTGATGGGGACAGTGCAGAGGGAGCTTTACTCTGTATCTAACCCCGTGCTGTACCTGTCCTGGGAGTGTTTGATGGGGGTGTTTAATTTCTACAGCATTATTTCTTTATTAGTACTGATTTCTTTACATTCCTCATCCTTGCTGGACCCTCTTATTTTTTGTGTCGTTATCTTGTAAAGACAGATACAAACCTTTTCCCCTCCCCCACCAGCACAGAATCGAGTCAGGAATGGGTAAAATGTGGCTCATTGAACTGGAATGTCAAACCCACCCTCCATTCCCAAACCACTCCATCTTCCCCTCGTCAGGAAATGTGTTGGGCTACAACCCCACATGCCTGTCCTTGGGCATCAGGGTCGCTTTTGTCAAAACCTCAGGGAAGTTTCAATTCCACACCATTGTCGTCACAGTGGAAGAAGTCTGTGGGAACCCCACCAGGTAAAGCCAGTCCGTCAACCAAGGCGTTGGCCTGCTATCGAGTCAGGAACATTTTGAGAGGCAAGTTTAAAATCTTTTGCAAATTCCTCTTCTCATGCCTTGGAACGCTGTTGGCGCATCACCTGAAGGCCCTCCCCTGATGCTCCGTCACCGATGGGCCAAGTTCCTAACCACACGGTTGGCTTGTGGTCTGAGCAGTCGGGAACCCGGCGTAGCAGCTGCGGACTGTGACCAGCACCGCCACACTCGGCCGGAAGCCGTGCTGCTGGGCAGTGGGACTTCTGGCAGGGCTGGGAGGGCTGGTGGGGGGTGGCCAGGGGGTAGCCTGTTGGGCTGTATTTGGCAGGTCGGGTCCACACACACGGCGCCATGTGTACATCGCCCTGCACATGCGTGGCCACGGACCTGGCTATTCTTGGTGTGTACTAGCCCCTCACCAGTCCGGGAATCGATGATGATTAGGCGCCGAATTTGGCATCGTAAAACACCTGCAAATTCTCCATTTTGGCTGGCACCTAGCCGCTAAAACAGAGAATCCAGTCCAGTGTCTTTGAAAATTACTGTGAGAAATAACTTCAGTTTACAACTACAAACTCAGCCATTCATAGTATCAATAATTAAAACTACAATCCTCTTAGCACTTCTTATTCTTGTCCAAATAAACAAACAGGCATTGAAAACTCACAAAGAAATAATAACTTATTACAACCTCGTAAAAGTAGCAATCAGCCAAACTTGACATTCCCCTTCAAGGGGAACATTACCTACAAGGCTGAGTCTATGAACCATTCCTGGAGCCCAGCCAAGCTTACAGAGACTGTCTGCAAAACATGACAACAGAAGCAACCTTTTTACCAGGAGGCCACATACAAATACTTGGCGGAACTCCAAGAACAGCCACTGGAGTTGGCTCAGCAAGAGTCGGTTTACACAGCTCAAGGAAATATGTTGGCTTTCGTTGATTGACAGCTTTATAAGCCATCCTTTGTCTGGTGTGGTATTTCAGTAATTGTTTGTGCATTTGCATAATGTTAAGAGGATTAAAGCTTTGGCATGATGAATGGCTTATAATTGATCAATACTTTAAAAGTTTGCAAGATGGACAGTTGTTTTTGTGAAACAATTTTGAAAGCTCTTTGCTTATTACATTAGTTTCAGGAGCATTTCAAAGACTTGCGAGAGATTTCAATGTCTCAAATGCCCTATACGTAGTGGATGCTGGGAGATTGATTATGGAAGATGAATTGGGTGGGCATGGGTAATGGAAAAGGTATGGAAGGGGCATGGGGGATGGAGGGAGCATCAAGGAGATATGAAGGAACATGGAGGGGGCATGGGTTTGGGGCAGTACGGAGAGTGAGGGGTGAGGGGGCCTGAGAACCACACACAGGATGGGAACATTGTCCCAGCCAACCAAGGTGTGCCTTCTAAACAGCCCCCTACTCCAGCCCCATGCCTCAGGCCTGCCCATGGAGGTGGCAGACCCAAAGCTTGCCAACATGTTACACAGAGTCAAAAATATACTGGGAGTGGGAAGACTTGATGGGATTGTGATCACAAAACAGGGAAATGCCACGGTTCCCCACATCGAAAGGGAAGACTGAAGCCAAATTATTTGTTTAATGTTGATTCCATTTCTGTATTGCACTTTAGAATTTAACCATCGAACTATAGAATCCTGACAGTGCAGAAGGAGGCCATTTGGCCCATCGAGTCTGCACCGACCCTCTGAAAGAGCTCCCTACTGAGGTTCACCACCCCAACCTATCTCCGTAACCCCACCTAGCCTACGGGTCAATTTTCTCATGGCGAATCCACCCAACCTGTACATCTTTGGACTGTGGGAGGAAACCGGAGCACCCGGAGGAAACCCGTGCAGGGAAGAAAGTGCAAACTCCACACAGACAGTCAGCCAAGGCTGGAATTGAACCAGGGTCTCTGGCGCTGTGAGGCAGCTAAGCACCATCTCAGCCTCGAAGGGGCCCACAATTAGTTCCACTAATCACATCCTAATTACATACTTCTCTGTTTTTAATGTCTCTTATTAGCTAACTCTCATATCCAACGTTTGCTTGCCTCATTGATTTCTTTGTCAATCACGACTGAGTTAAGGGCAGCACGGTAGCATTGTGGATAGCACAATCGCTTCACAGCTCCAGGGTCCCAGGTTCGATTCCGGCTTGGGTCACTGTCTGTGCGGAGTCTGCACATCCTCCCCGTGTGTG
Organism: Scyliorhinus canicula; assembly: GCF_902713615.1. Classification (NCBI taxonomy): domain Eukaryota; kingdom Metazoa; phylum Chordata; class Chondrichthyes; order Carcharhiniformes; family Scyliorhinidae; genus Scyliorhinus; species Scyliorhinus canicula. The sequence goes on along the minus strand of NC_052166.1, from coordinate 17,866,137 downwards.
CGTAGGTTTCCTCTGGATGCTCCGGTTTCCTCCCACAGTCCAAAGATGTGCAGGTTAGGTGGATTGGCCATGCTAAATTGCCCTTAGTGTCCAAAATTGCCCTTAGTGTTGGGTGGGGTTACTGGGTTATGGGGATAGGGTGGAGGTGTTAACCTTGTGTAGGGTGCTCTTTCCAGGATCCGGTGCAGACTCTATAGGCAGAATGGCCTCCTTCTGCACTGTAAATTCTATGTCTATGAATTCCACAATTTTCCCAATGCTGAGGGCTACGTCTCTTTGTGGCAACTTTATAAGCCTCCTCTTTTAATCTTACACCATCTTTCACTCCTCGTTATCCACAGTTTGACCATGTTTTGTGGGGGCTTTTTATGCCTTAGGAATGCGCATTTGTTGCAATTTATACGCTGATTGTTAAAATGCTAGCCATTGCCTGTACATCATCATAATAACATTTGAGTGTTGTCTCCCACATTACCTTGGTCAACACGCCCCTCATATCAATCTTGTTTAACTTTGTTTAGCTTTAAGATCCAAGCTTTCAAGGTAACTAAATGATTTTTAAACTTAATGTATAATCGCTCACATTATGACCATTCTTCTGCCACGACAAAAGGATCTGTTTCTCATGGCACGATAGTGGATCCAGAATTATTATTAGTTCCTCCATATATTGACCCAGAAAACTGCCACACATATTCCATGAGCTCATATGCCCCATCATAACTGCAGGTTTAGTTTGACAAATCAAAGTAAAGATTTAAACCCCTATGCTTGCTTATATTCCACTCGTAGGATGCGTCTGATTTATATTCTACCCTACCTTACAACTACTGTTAGAGAAATTATCAAGTGCTTTTTGCCCCTTCAACAGCATATCTCAGCAATACTCAAGTTCTGTGCTACCAAACGACTATTCTCCAATTGTGAGTAACTCTTCGAAAAGTTAGGCATCCTGCACTATTTAGTTCCCAATCTGAATCACTTGGCTGCCCCATCTCTGTGTGTGGCCCCATTACATGTTTTGCAAAGCAGGATCGGGCATTCACCACCAGAGGGAGCGCTGGCCCAGGAGTGAAGGAGCAGGCTATAAAGTGCCGGCGGTAAAGGAATTTATCTTCAATTAGGACTCCTTGTCACGTTTTAACCAGTGGCACAGTCTGAATGTGACCCGGTGTCCACCACCCAGCATCCAACAGCATCCTGATATGAGGCCCAGAGACAGGCAGAGGAACATCTCTGCAATGGGATATCCCGGGATCTTCAGGCGAGACAGGGAAGGGAGTAAAAGAGGAGGATTGTCTCAATTTTCACCAGGGGATCAATTACAGCAGTAAGGAGGGACAAGAACTTAACATAAAACAGTACAACACAGAACAGGCCCTTCGGCCCTCAATGTTGTGCCGAGCATTGTCCGAAACCAAGATCAAGCTATCCCACTCCCTGTCATTCTGGTGTGCTCCATGTGCCTATCCAATAACCGCTTGAAAGTTCCTAAAGTGTCCGACTCTACTATCACAGCAGGCAGTCCATTCCACACCCTAACCACGCTCTGAGTAAAGAACCTACCTCGGACATCCCTCCTATATCTCCCACCTTGAATCTTATAGTTATGCCCCCTTGTAACAGCTACATCCACCCGAGGAAGTAGTCTCTGAACGTCCACTCTATCTATCCCGTCATAATCTTATAAACCTCTATTGTTGCCTCTCATCCTGCTCCGCTCCAAAGAGAAAAGCCCTAGCTCCCTCAACCTTTCCTCAGAAGACCTATCCTGCAAACCAGGCAGCATCCTGGTAAATCTCCTTTGCACCCTTTCCAATGCTTCCACATCCTTCCTATAATGAGGTGACCAGAACTGCACACAATACTCCAAATGTGGTCTCACCAGGGTCCTGTACAGTTGCAGCATAACCCCGTGGCTCTTAAACTCAAGCCCCCTGTTAATAAACGCTAACACACTATAAGCCTTCTTCACGGCTCTATCCACTTGAGTGGCAACCTTCAGAGGTCTGTTAGAAGGCTCTTCACTCAGGCCATATGGGTAGAACGTAATAACCAAAAAGGAGCAACCACATTGCTGGGAGCGTTCTACAGGCCTCCTAAAAGTCTGAGAGAAATAGAAGAGTAGATATGTGGGCAAATTTCAGAGAGGTGTAATATTAATAGGGTAGTGATAGTGGGGATTTAAACATTTCCCAACATTAACTCGGGTAGTCATAGTGTGAAAGGTTAAGTGGGAGCGGAATTCTTAAAATGCATCCCGGAGAACTTTTTAAGCCAGTACATAGAAGGTCCTACAAGAGAGGGGGGGTCCTGGACTTAATTTTCGGTAATGAAGCTGGGCAAATTGCTGAAGTATTAGTGGGGGAGCACTTTGCAGACAGTGATCATAACTCGGTTAGATACAAGATTGTTAATGAAAAGGATAAGAATGGGCCTGAGATCAATATTCTAAACTGGGTGAAGGCCGATTTCAATAAGATCAGATATGATTTGGTCCGAGTGGACTGGGAGGTACTTTTAGGTAAATCTGTGATTGCACAGTGGGTGGCATTCAAGAAGGAAATAGGGCGAGTTCAGGGCCAACATGTTCCAATCAAGAGAAAGGGTCCAACACATCCAGTGAACCCTGGACATCGAGGGATATACAGCATTGGATAAGGAGAAAAAGGGAGGCTTATGGCAGATATCAGGGGCGCAAAACAGCAGAAGCCCTAGACGTGTACAGAATGTGCAAAAGGGAATTTAAAAACGGAAATAAGGAGAGCAACAAAGGGGATATGAAAGGATACTGGCAGGTAAAATAAAGGAAAATCCTAAGTTATTTTACCAGTACATTAAGGGCAAAAGGAAAATGTGGGAAAAAGTAGGGCCCATTAAGAACCACAGTGTTAATTTGTGTGTGGAGCCGGAGGATGTAGGTAGGCTTCAAAATGAATACTTTGTGTCGGCGTTCATTCGTGTGAGGGAAGGTGTGGGTATAGAAATCAGTGAGAAGGACAGTGATAAAATTAAAGAGACTAACATAGATAGGGAGGAGGCTCTGAGTGGCCTGGCAGGTTTAAAGGTAGACAAGTCTCCAGGGACAGATGAAATGTATCCCAGGCTGAGTGAGGCGATGGAGGAAATAGCAGGGACACTGGCAATAATGTTTCATTCCTCTCTGGCCACAGGAGAAGTGCCAGAGGACTGGAGGGTAGCCAATGTTGTGCCATTATACCGCAAGGCAAGAGTTATATCTGGGGGAAAGGCAATTATGATGCGATGAGGCAAGACTTAGGATGCATCGGACGGGGAGGGAAACTGCAGGGGATGGGCACAATGGAAATGTGGAGCTCGTTCAAGGAACAGCTACCGCATGTCCTTGATAAGTATGTACTTGTCAGGCAGGGAGGAAGTGGTCGAGCGAGGGAACCGTGGTTTACTAAAGTAGTTGAATCACTTGTCAAGAGGAAGAAGGAGGCTTATGGAAAGATGAGACATGAAGGTTCAGTTAGGGCGCTCGGGAGTTATAAGTTATCTAGGAAGGACCTAAAGAGAGAGCTAAGAAGAGCCAGGAGGGAACATGAGAAGTCTTTGGCAGGTAGGATCAAGGATAACCCTAAAGCTTTCTATAGGTATGTCAGGAATAAAAGAATGACTAAGGTAAGAGTAGGGCCAGTCAAGGACAGTAGTGGGAAGTTGTGCATGGAGTCCGAGGAGATAGGAGAGGTGCTAAATGAATATTTTTCGTCAGTATTCACGCAAGAAAAAGACAATGTTGTCGAGGAGAATACTGAGATACAGGCTACTAGACTAGAAGGGCTTGAGGTTCATAAGGAGGAGGTGTTAGCAATTCTGGAAAGTGTGAAAATAGATAAGTCCCTTCGGCCAGATAGGATATATCCTAGGATTCTCTGGGAAGGTAGGGAAGAGATTGCTGAGCCTTTGGCTTTGATCTTTATGTCGTCATTGTCTACAGGAATAGTGCCAGAAGACTGGAGGATAGCAAATGTTGCCCCCTTGTTCAAGAAGGGGAGTAGAGACAACCCCGGTAACTATAGACCAATGAGCCTTACTTCTGTTGTGGGCAAAGTCTTGGAAAGGTTTATAAGAGATACGATTTATAATCATCTAGAAAGGAATAATTTGATTAAGGATAGTCAACAAGGTTTTGTGAAGGGTAGGTTGTGCCTCACAAACCTTATTGAGTTCTTTGAGAAGGTGACCAAACAGGTGGACGAGGGTAAAGCAGATAATGTGATCTATATGGATTTCAGTAAAGCGTTTGATAAGGTTCCCCACGGTAGGCTATTGGAGAAAATACGGAGGCATGGGATTCAGGGAGATTTAGCAGTTTGGATCAGAAATTGGCTCGCTGTAAGGTGGTTGATGGGAAATGTTCAGCCTGGAGTTCAGTTACTAGTGGTGTACCACAAGGATCTGTTTTGGGGCCACTGCTGTTTGTCATTTTTAGACATGACCTGGAGGAGGGTGTAGAAGGATGGATGAGTAAATTTTCAGGTTACACTAAAATCGGTAGAGTTGTGGACAGTGCGGAAGGATGTTGCAGGTTACAGAGGGACATAGATAAGCTACAGAGCTGGGATGAGAGGTGGCAAATTAAGTTTAATGCAGAAAAGTGTGAGGTGATTCACTTTGGAAGGAGCAACAGGAAGACAGAGTACTGGGCTAATGGTAAGATTCTTGGTAGTGTGGATGAACAGAGAGGTCTCGGTGTCCATGTACATAGATCCCTGAAATTTGCCACCCAGGCTGATAGGGTTGTTAAGAAGGCGTACGGTGTGTTAGCTTTTATTGGTAGAGGGATTGAGTTTCGGAGCCATGAGGTAATGTTGCAGCTGTACAAAACTCTTGTACGGCCGCATTTGAAGTATTGCGTGCAATTCTCGTCACCACATCATAGGAAGGATGGGGAAGCATTGGAAAGGGTGCAAAGGAGATTTACTAGGATGTTGCTTGGTATGGAGGGAAGATCTTATGAGGAAAGGCTGAGGGACTTGAGGCTGTTTTTGTTAGAGAGAAGAAGGTTAAGAGGTGACTTAGTTGAAGCATACAAGATGATCAGAGGATTAGATAGGGTGGACAGTGGGAACCTTTTTCTTCGGATGGTGATGTCTAGCACGAGGGGACATAGGTTTAAATTGAGGGGAGATAGATATAGGGCATATGTCAGAGATAGGTTCTTTGCTCAGAGAGTAGTAAGGTCGTGGAATAACAGTAGTGGACTCGCCAACATTAAGGGCATTTAAATGGTCATTGGATAGACATATGGATGATAAGGGAATAGTGTAGATGCGCTTTAGAGTGGTTTCACAGGTCGGCGCAACATCGAGGGCCGAAGGGCCTGTACTGTGCTGTAATGTTCTATGTTCTATTATTCAAGAAGAGAGGAAGGGATAAACCAGGAAACTACAGGCCAGTCCGTCTAACCTCAGTGGTGGAGAAACTATTGGAAGCAATTCTGAGACAGAATTATTCTGCATTTGGAGAGGCAGGGATTATGGTAGCACAGTGGTTAGCACTGTTGTTCACAGTGCCAGGGTCCCAGTTTGATTCCCGTCTTGGGTCATTGTTTGTGCGGAGTTTACACATTCTCCCCGTGTCTGCGTGGGTTTCATTCGGGTGCTCCGGTTTCCTCCCTCAAGTCCCCAAAGACTTGCTGGTTAGGTAATTTGGACATTCTGAATTCTCCCTCTGTGTACCCGAACAGGAGCTGGAATGTGGAAACTAGGGGCTTTTCACAGTAACTTCATTGCAGTGTTAATGTAAGCCTACTTGTGACAATAAAGATTCTCAAAAAAAACATTATAATTAATCAAGAACAGGCAGCATGGTTCTGTTCAGGGAGGTCGGTGAATAGAAGTCTAACCTCGCCAACCTTTCCTCAAAACACAACCTGTCCATCCTGGTATTTGTCCAGAAAACCATTCAGCCCATCGTGTGTTTCTTTGCCAGCTTTTTGAAAGAGGTGTCCAATTTGTCATTTTACTGAATTTAGCCCAGAGCCCTGCAAAAGTGTTGTTCATAGAATTTACAGTGCAGAAGGAAGCCATTCGGCCCATCGAGTCTGCACTGGCTCTTGGAAAGAGCACCCTACCCAAGCCCATACCTCCACCCTATCCCCATAACCCAGAAACCCCACCTAACACTAAGGGGCAATTTGGACCCTGAGGGCAATTTATCACGGCCAATCCACCTAACCTGCACATCTTTGGACTGTAGGAGGAAACCGGAGCACCCGGAGGAAACCCACGCACACACGGGGAGAACGTGGAGACTCCACACAGACAGTGACCCAGCGGGGAATCGAACCTGGGACCCTGGCGCTGTGAAGCCTTTGTGCTATCCACAATGCTACCGTGCTGCCGGTATTTGACGTATTTCTCCCAATTCCTTTTGAAAAGGGTCTTTGAATATGCTTTCACTCCCCTGCAACACCCACCCCGCCTGTCCCACCCCCACCCATGCCAAACCCCTTTCAGGCAATATTCCACTTGGCTATAACCCCGTGTAAAAAGGTTTCTCCCCCTCGTCCCTCAGTCAGTAACACACACACAAACTCACACAAACCTTCACAGTGAAAGTGAGGTGGCACTCAGCCCAATACACACAGCAACGTGCCACTTAATTGCTCTCATTGGGAATCATTGCTTCTGACTGGCATGATGCCAGTGCAGAATTGTGAAATCATTGAACCAGCTGCACACTGCTCACGCCAACCTGCCAGCTCTCCCGCCCGCAGGAAGGGGAAGGGGTGAGAGCTGAGCAGGAACTGCCGCAGGGTAAAGGGCCCAGTTAGCCCCTGGAGGGTGGTAATCCTCAGCTCGAGGAAGAAGGGAGACATATTGGAAGCAGTCGTGTGGAAGATGGCATCGTCAGAACACATACAATGGTGACGGAGAAACTGAGCAATCATAAGAACATAAGAACATAAGAACTAGGAGCAGGTGTAGGCCATCTGGCCCTTCGAGCCTGCTCCGCCATTCAATTAGATCATGGCTGTTCTTTTGTGGACTCAGCTCCACTTTCCGGCCCGAACACCATAACCCTTAATCCCTTTTTTCTTCAAAAAACTATCTATCTTTACCTTAAAAACATGTAATGAAGGAGCCTCAACTGCTTCACTGGGCAAGGAATTCCATAGATTCACAACCCTTTGGGTGAAGAAGTTCCTCCTAAACTCAGTCCTAAATCTACTTCCCCTTATTTTGAGGCTATGTCCCCTAGTTCTGCTTTCACCCGCCAGTGGAAACAACCTGCCCGCATCTATCCTATCTATTCCCTTCATAATTTTAAATGTTTCTATAAGATCCCCCCTCATTCTTCTAAATTCCAATGAGTACAGTCCCAGTCTACTCAACCTCTCCTCATAATCCAAACCCTTCAGCTCTGGGATTAACCTAGTGAATCTCCTCTGCACACCCTCCAGTGCCAGTACGTCCTTTCTCAAGTAAGGAGACCAAAACTGAACACAATACTCCAGGTGTGGCCGCGCTAACACCTTATACAATTGCAACATAACCTCCCTAGTCTTAAACTCCGTCCCTCTAGCAATGAAGGACAAAATTCCATTTGCCTTCTTAATCACCTGTTGCACTTGTAAACCAACTTTCTGTGACTCATGCACTAGCACACCCAAGTCTCTCTGAACAGCGGCATGCTTTAATATTTTATCGTTTAAATAATAATCCCTTTTGCTGTTATTCCTACCAAAATGGATAACCTCACATTTGTCAACATTGTATTCCATCTGCCAGACCCGAGCCCATTCACTTAACCTATCCAAATCCCTCTGCAGACTTCCAGTATCCTCTGCACTTTTCGCTTTACCACTCATCTTAGTGTCATCTGCAAACTTGGACACATTGCCCAATCGGATTGGTTCTTCCAAGAAGCGGGATAGGAGGAAAAGCTTCCTTGTCTTTCCCCCAACCACAAGATAGAGGGCAGCACGGTAGCATTGTGGATAGCACAAAGGCTTCACAGCTCCAGGGTCCCAGGTTCAGTTCCCGGCTGGGTCACTGTCTGTGCGGAGTCTGCACGTCCTCCCCGTGTGTGCGTGGGTTTCCTCCGGGTGCTCCGGTTTCCTCCCACAGTCCAAAGATGTGCGGGTTAGGTGGATTGGCCATGCTAAATTGCCCTTAGTGTCCTAAAAAATAAGGTTAATGGGGGGGGGTTGTTGGGTTACTGGTGTAGGGTGGATACGTTGACTTGAGTAGGGTGATCATTGCTCGGCACAACATCGAGGGCCGAAGGGCCTGTTCTGTGCTGTAATGTTCTATGTTCTAGTTCCCCTTCTCGTCTTCCACCCCACATTCAACAATCAGCCTCCAGTTCTCCAACTCTCCTTGTTTAATCAGCCCGACCGCACCAGACAGTAATGGTCTCCTTATTCAAGGGAGAATATACTGGCCAGGGAACGCATGCAGCAGAGTTCACCAGACTGATATGTGAGAGGGCGGGATTGTGTTCTCAGAAGAGATTGAGGAAATGGGGCCTTTATTCTCTCGATTTTATAAGAATGAGAGGGGGGTCTCACTGGATCTTACAGAATTCCCGCATGGTGTTACAGGACGGATATGGACAGGAAGTTTCCCCTGGCTGCTGAGTCCAGAACCGGGAAACACAATCTCAGAATGAGGGACAGGCCATTTATGTCTGAGATGTGGAGAAACGTCTTCCCTCAAGGTGGTGAATCTGAGGAACTCTCTATCCCAGCGGGCTGCGGAAGCTCAGTGTTGATTCTACACAAGACAGGAATCGATAGATTTTCTGGGTATGAATTGCATCAAGCGATATGGGGATATTGCGGGAGAATGCTGGAGAGGTGGATGAACAGCCGTGGCCTGCTTTAATAGCAGAGCAGGCTCGATGGGCTGAATGGCCCACTCCCCATCCGATGCTACCACAGAACTTCCTGTTTTGCTTTCCTCACACCTTCCCTGCCGATGCTGCCTGATCTGCAGAGTATTTCCCAGTTTCTGATTTCAGATTTCCTGTTCTGTATTTTGTTTCTGAGTGCAGAATGAGAGGTGAATGGTGCGATTATTGAAAGATAAGACCAGTTTGTCTTGTGTGGTTTGGTTTCTCTGGAACATGACTCTCTCAGGGAGGGCCAGTTGCCTTCTCTTATCCAACTGGTTTCCCGTCTTCTGTACTGTTCCAGTAAATTTGACGAATCACTAATTTATTTTACATAAAGAATGACTTGCATTTCTGATGAGACTTTCAAAAATTGTTTTGCAGATAATGAAACATCTCTTCCTCTGTAGTCCCTCTTCAATGCTGGGATCCCACCACCCAAATGGTACACAAGATCCACAAACCATCCGGTCAACTCCTATCTTTTCTTCTGACAGAGATTGAAGGGTAAATATTGGCAGATGCCATCTGTTGTGCAGCGCTCCCTCAGTACTGACCCTCTGACAGTGCAGCACTCCCTCAGTACTGACCCTCTGACAGTGCAGCACTCCCTCAGTACTGACCCTCTGACAGTGCAGCACTCCATCAGTACTGACCCTCTGACAGTGCAGCACTCCCTCAGTACTGACCCTCTGACGGTGCAGCACTCCCTCAGTACTGACCCACTGACAGTGCAGCACTCCCTCAGTACTGACCCTCTGACAGTGCAGCTCTCCCTCAGCACTGACCCTCTGACAGTGCAGCACTCCCTCAGTACTGACCCTCTGACAGTGCAGCACTCCCTCAGTACTGACCCTCTGACAGTGCAGCACTCCCTCAGTACTGACCCTCTGACAGTGCAGCACTCCCTCAGTACTGACCCTCTGACAGTGCAGCACTCCATCAGTACTGACCCTCTGACAGTGCAGCACTCCCTCAGTACTGCCCCTCTGACAGTGCAGTGCTCCCTCAGTACTGACCCTCTGACAGTGCAGCACTCCCTCAGTACTGACCCGCTGACAGTGCGGCGCTCCCTCAGTACTGACCCTCTGACAGTGCAGCACTCCCTCAGTACTGACCCTCTGACACTGCAGCGCTCCCTCAGTACTGAACTTCTGACAGTGCAGCACTCCCTCAGTACTGACCCTCTGACAGTGCAGCACTCCCTCAGTACTGACCCTCTGACACTGCAGCACTCCCTCAGCACTGACCCTCTGACAGTGCAGCACTCCCTCAGTACTGATCCTCTGACAGTGCAGCACTCCCTCAGTACTGACCCTCCGACAGTGCGGCTCTCCCTCAGTACTGACCCTCTGACAGTGCGGCACTCCCTCAGCACTGACCCTCTGACAGTACAGCACTCCCTCAGTACTGACCCTCTGACAGTGCGGCGCTCCCTCAGTACTGACCCTCTGACAGTGCAGCTCTCCCTCAGCACTCACCCTCTGACAGTGCGGCGCTCCCTCAGTACTGACCCTCTGACAGTGCAACACTCCCTCAGCACTGACCCTCTGACAGTGCAGCACTCCCTCAGCACTGACCCTCTAACAGTGCAGCACTCCCTCAGTACTGACCCTCTGACAGTGTAGCTCTCCCTCAGCACTCACCCTCTGACAGTGCGGCGCTCCCTCAGTACTGACCCTCTGACAGTACAGCACTCCCTCAGTACTGACCTTCTGACAGTGCAGCACTCCCTCAGTACTGACCCTCTGACAGTGTCGCTCTCCCTCAGCACTCACCCTCTGACAGTGCGGCGCTCCCTCAGTACTGACCCTCTGACAGTGCAACACTCCCTCAGCACTGACCCTCTGACAGTGCAGCACTCCCTCAGCACTGACCCTCTAACAGTGCAGCACTCCCTCAGTACTGACCCTCTGACAGTGTAGCTCTCCCTCAGCACTCACCCTCTGACAGTGCGGCGCTCCCTCAGTACTGACCCTCTGACAGTACAGCACTCCCTCAGTACTGACCTTCTGACAGTGCAGCACTCCCTCAGTACTGACCCTCTGACAGTGTCGCTCTCCCTCAGCACTCACCCTCTGACAGTGCGGCGCTCCCTCAGTACTGACCCTCTGACAGTGCAGCGCTCCCTCAGTACTGACCCTCTGACAGTGCAGCACTCCCTCAGCACTCACCCTCTGTCACTGCAGCACCCCCTTAGCACTCACCCTCTGACACTGCAGCACTCCCTCAGTACTGACCCTCTGACAGTGTGGCACTCCCTCAGTACTGACCCTCTGACAGTACAGCACTCCCTCAGTACTGACCCTCTTACAGCGCAGCTCTCCCTCAGTACTGACCCTCTGGCAGCGCAGCAATCCCTCAGTACTGACCCTCTGACAGTGCAGCGCAGCACTCCCTCAGTACTGACCCTCCGGCAGCGCAGCACCCCCTCAGTACTGACCCTCTGACAGTGCAGCACCCCCTCAGTACTGACCCTCTGACAGTGCAGCATTCCCTCAGTACTGACCCTCTGACAGTGCAGTACTCCCTCAGTACTGACCCTCTGACAGTGCAGCATTCCCTCAGTACTGACCCTCTGACAGTACAGCTCTCCCTCAGTACTGACCCTCTGACAGTGCAGCACTCCCTCAGTACTGACCGTCTGACAGTACAGCTCTCCCTCAGTACTGACCCTCTGACAGTACAGCTCTCCCTCAGTACTGACCCTCTGACAGTGCAGCACCCTCAGTACTGCACAGGAGTATCAACCTGGATTACGTGTCTGTCTCCAGTGTGAGGGTTGAATCTACAATCCTCCGAGACACAGGTGAGAATGATACCCTCTGACACCCAACTGATACTGCTACCCACTTTCCTGAAGCCTCGAATCGTAATGTGGACTGTATTTGATGCTCAACTTCGCTGCCTGAGGGCGAGAGACGGAGAAGAGTGACTTGATGACAGGCCAGGGGGAAGGGGAGACCATAAATGGAGAGATGTAGCATTTCTAGACATCCTGCGGAAGGTTGATGTGGGGGGTGAGAGAACGCAGGAAGTAGCGGAGATAGGTAGAGGGGCAAAGCAAAGTGGGCAGCAGCACCAAATATCCCAATGCTCATTTGATGGATTTGGCAGTTCCTCCTCCCATTGTTACAGCTTGTGTTGAAATATAAACTTTCATCCCATAATCACTGTAAACTGTATATACTTTACAATGCAACTGAAATCAGACACATGCACACACAGACAGTCACACACGCATAGACACGTGCACACGCACAGAGACACGCTCACAGACACGTACACACCACAGGAGCTGAAGTAAACATGGGGTTCACATGAGTGTGATTAGGGTGTCTTCAACATTAACTGTGAAATTAAAATTGCACCAATAACCCCAATAGGTAATAGCTCAGGGGACTGCTTCCAACAGACACCTTCACAGGGCCCGGCAACTTAATTTACAACAGCACAGGGCCCTACACTCCAATACACACCAGTCCAGGGCCGTACATCCCAATACATACCAGCACAGGGCCCTACACTCCAATACACACCAGCACAGGGCCCTCCACCTCAATACACACCAGCACAGGGCCCTACCCCTCAATACACACCAGCACAGGGCCCTCCACCTCAATACACACCAGCACAGGGCCCTACACTCCAATACACGTCAGCACAGGGCCCTACATCCCAATACACACCAGCACAGGGCCCTCCACCTCAATACACACCAGCACAGGACCCTCCAGCTCAATACACACCAGCCCAGGGCCCTCCACCTCAGTACACACCAGCACAGGGCCCTCCACCTCAATACACACCAGCACAGGGCCCTCCACCTCAATACACACCAGCACAGGACCCTCCACCTCAATACACACCAGCACAGGGCCCTACACTCCAATACACACCAGCACAGGGCCCTACACCTCAATACACACCAGCACAGGACCCTCCACCTCAATACACACCAGCCCAGGGCCCTACATCCCAATACACACCAGCACAGGGCCCTCCACCTCAATACACACCAGCCCAGGGCCCTCCACCTCAATACACACCAGCACAGGACCCTCCACCTCAATACACACCAGCACAGGGCCCTACATCCCAATACACACCAGCACAGGACCCTCCACCTCAATACACACCAGCACAGGGCCCTCCGCCCCAATACACACCAGCACAGGGCCCTCCACCTCAATACATGCCAGCACAGGGCCCTCCGCCCCAATACACACCAGCACAGGGCCCTCCACCTCAATACACACCAGCACAGGGCCCTACATCCCAATACACACCAGCACAGGGCCCTACATCCCAATACACACTAGCACAGGGCCCTACATCCCAATACACACCAGCACAGGGCCCTACATCCCAATACACACCAGCCCAGGGCCCTACACTCCAATACACACCAGCACAGGGCCCTCCACCTCAATAAACACCAGCACAGGGCCCTCCACCTCAATACACACTAGCACAGGGCCCTACATCCCAATACACACCAGCACAGGGCCCTACATCCCAATACATACCAGCACAGGGCCCTCGACCTCAATACACACCAGCACAGGGCCCTCCACCTCAATACACACCAGCACAGGGCTCTCCATCCCAATACACACCAGCACAGGACCCTCCACCTCAATACACACCAGCACAGGGCCCTCCGCCCCAATACACAACAGCACAGGGCCCTACACTCCAATACACACCAGCACAGGACCCTACACCCCAATACACACCAGCACAGGGCCCTACATCCCAATACACACCAGCACAGGGCCCTACACCCCAATACACACCAGCACAGGACCCTACACCCCAATACACACCAGCACAGGGCCCTACACCCCAATACACGCCAGCACAGGGCCCTACATCCCAATACACACCAGCACAGGGCCCTACATCCCAATACACACCAGCACAGGGCCCTACATCCCAATACACACTAGCACAGGGCCCTACCTCCCAATACACACCAGCACAGGGCCCTACATCCCAATACACACCAGCACAGGGCCCTACACTCCAATACACACCAGCACAGGGCCCTCCACCTCAATACACACCAGCACAGGACACTACACCCCAATACACACCAGCACAGGGCCCTACACCCCAATACACACCAGCACAGGACCCTACATCCCAATACACACCAGCACAGGACCCGACACCTCAATACACACCAGCACAGGGCCCTACATCCCAATACACACCAGCACAGGGCCCTACATCCCAACACACACCAGCACAGGACCCGACACCCCAATACACACCAGCACAGGGCCCTACATCCCAATACACACCAGCACAGGACCCTACATTCCAATACACACCAGCACAGGGCCCTACATCCCAATACACACCAGCACAGGGCCCAAACCCCAATACACACCAGCACAGGACCCTACTCTCCAATACACACCAGCACAGGACCCTACACCCCAATACACATCAGCACAGGGCCCTACATCCCAATACACACCAGCACAGGGCCCGACATCCCAATACACACCGGCACAGGGCCCTACATCCCAATACACACCAGCACAGGGCCCTCCACCCCAATACACAACAGCCCAGGGCCCTCCACCTCAATACACACCAGCCCAGGGCCCTAACCCCCAATACACACCAGCACAGGGCCCTCCACCTCAATACACACCAGCACAGGGCCCTCCACCCCAATACACACCAGCACAGGGCCCTCCACCTCAATACACACCAGCACAGGGCCCTACACCCCAATACACACCAGCACAGGGCCCTACATCACAATACATACCAGCACAGGGCCCTACACCCCAATACACAACAGCCCAGGGCCCTCCACCTCAATACACACCAGCACAGGGCCCTCCGCCCCAATACACACCAGCACAGGGCCCTACATCCCAATACACACCAGCACAGGGCCCTACCCCCCAATACACACCAGCACAGGGCCCTCCACCTCAATACACACCAGCACAGGGCCCTCCACCTCAATACACACCAGCACAGGGCCCTACACTCCAATACACACTAGCACAGGGCCCTCCACCCCAATACACACCAGCACAGGACCCTACACCACAATACACACCAGCACAGGGCCCTACAACCCAATACACACCAGCACAGGACCCTACACCCCAATACACACCAGCACAGGACCCTACACCACAATACACACCAGCACAGGGCCCTACATCCCAATACACACCAGCCCAGGGCCCTACAACCCAATACACACCAGCACAGCACCCTATATCCTAATACATACCAGCACAGGACCCTACACCCCAATACACACCAGCACAGGACCCTACAACCAATACACACCAGCACAGTGCCCTACACCCCAATACACACCAGCACAGGGCCCTACACTCCAATACACACCAGCACAGGACCCTACACCCCAATACACACCAGCACAGGGCCCTACAACCAATACACACCAGCACAGTGCCCTACACCCCAATACACACCAGCACAGTGCCCTACACCCTAATACACACCAGCACAGGGCCCTACACCCCAATACACACCAGCACAGGGCCCTACAACCAATACACACCAGCACAGTGCCCTACACCCTAATACACACCAGCACAGTGCCCTACACCCCAATACTCACCAGCCCAGGGCCCTACACTCCAATACACACCAGCACAGTGCCCGACACCCCAATACACACCAGTACAGAACCCTACAACCCAATACACACCAGCACAGGACCCTACACCCCAATACACACCAGCACAGGACCCTACTCCCCAATACACACCAGCACAGGACCCTACATCCCAATACACACCAGCACAGGACCCTAAACCCCAATACACACCAGCACAGGGCACTACACCCCAATACACACCAGCACAGGGCACTGCACCCCAATACACACCAGCACAGGACCCTACACCCCAATACACACCAGCACAGGGCCCTACACCCCAATACACACCAGCACAGGGCACTACACTCCAATACACACCAGCACAGGACCCTATATCCCAATACACACCAGCACAGGACCCTACTCCCCAATACGCACCAGCACAGGGCCCTACCCCCCAATACACATCAGCACAGGACCATAAACCCCAATACGCACCAGCACAGGGCACTACACCCCAATACACACCAGCACAGGGCACTACACCCCAATACACACCAGCACAGGACCCTACATCCCAATACACACCAGCACAGGACCCTACTCCCCAATACACACCAGCACAGGACCCTACACCCCAATACACACCAGCACAGGGCTATACATCCCAATACAAACCAGCACAGGGCACTACACCCCAATACACACCAGCACAGGACCCTACATCCCAATACACACCAGCACAGGACCCTACACCCCAATACACACCAGCACAGGGCTATACATCCCAATACAAACCAGCACAGGGCACTACACCCCAATACAAACCAGCACAGGGCACTACACCCCAATACACACCAGCACAGGACCCTACATCCCAATACACACCAGCACAGGACCCTACACCCCAATACACACCAGCACAGGGCTATACATCCCAATACAAACCAGCACAGGGCACTACACCCCAATACACACCAGCACAGGACCCTACTCCCCAATACACACTAGCACAGGGCCCTCCACCACAATACACACCAGCACAGGACCCTACTCCCCAATACACACCAGCACAGAACCATACAACCCAATACACACCAGCACAGGGCACTACACCCCAATACACACCAGCACAGGACCCTACTCCCCAATACACACCGGCACAGGGCACACAACCTCAATACACATCAGGACAGGGCCCTCCACCCCAATACACACCAGGACAGGGCCCTCCAGCTCAATACACACCAGCCCATAGTCCTGCACCCAAATACTCATCAGTACAGGGCCTACACCCCAATACACACCAGCACAGGGCCCTACACCCCAATACACACCAGCACAGGGCCCTACACCCCAATACACACCAGCCCAGGGCCCTCCACCTCAATACACACCAGCACAGTGCCCTCCACCTCAATACACACCAGCACAGGGCCCTACACCCCAATACACACCAGCACAGGGCCCTCCACCTCAATACACACTAGCACAGGGCCCTCCACCCCAATACACACCAGCACAGGACCCTACACCTCAATACACACTAGCACAGGACTCTACACCCCAATACACACCAGCACAGGACCCGACACCCCAATACACACCAGCACAGGACCATACAGCCCAATACACACCAGCACAGGGCCCTCCACCTCAATACACACTAGCACAGGGCCCTACATCCCAATACACACCAGCACAGGGCCCTACATCCCAATACACACCAGCACAGGGCCCTACATCCCAATACACACCAGCACAGGGCTCTACACCCCAATACACACCAGCACAGCGCCCTACATCCCAATACACACCAGCACAGGGCCCTACATCCCAATACACACCAGCACAGGGCCCTATACCCCAATACACACCAGCCCAGGGCCCTACCCCCCAATACACACCAACACAGGGCCCTACCCCCCAATACACACCAACACAGGGCCCTACCCCCCAATACACACCAGCACAGGGCCCTACATCCCAAACCACACCAGCACATGGCCGTACACCCCAATACACACCAGCCCAGGGCCCTACAACCCAATACACACCAGCACAGGGCCGTACACCCCAATACACACCAGCACAGGGCCCTACATCCCAAACCACACCAGCACAGGGCCGTACACCCCAATACACACCAGCACAGGGCCGTACACCCCAATACACACCAGCCCAGGGCCCTACAACCCAATACACACCAGCACTGCGCCCTATATCCTAATACATACCAGCACAGGACCCTACACCCCAATACACACCAGCACAGGGCCCTACACCCCAATACACACCAGCACAGGGCCCTACACCCCAATACACACCAGCCCAGGGCCCTACAACCCAATACACACCAGCACTGCGCCCTATATCCTAATACATACCAGCACAGGACCCTACACCCCAATACACACCAGCACAGTGCCCTACACCCCAATACACACCAGCACAGTGCCCTACACCCCAATACACACCAGCACAGTGCCCTACACCCCAATACACGGCAGCACAGGGCCCTACAACCAATACACACCAGCACAGTGCCCTACACCCCAATACACACCAGTACAGTGCCCTACAACCAATACACACCAGCACAGTGCCCTACAACCCAATACACACCAGCACAGGGCCCTACTCCCCAATACACACCAGCACAGAACCATACAACCCAATACACACCAGCACAGGGCACTACACCCCAATACAAACCAGCACAGGACCCTACATCCCAATACACACCAGCACAGGGCCCTACACCCCAATACACACCAGCACAGAACCCTACTCCCCAATACACACCAGCACAGGGCCCTACCCCCCAATACACATCAGCACAGGACCCTACACCCCACCACACACCAGCACAGGGCACTACACCCCAATACACACCAGCACAGGACCCTACATCCCAATACACACCAGCACAGGGCCCTACACCTCAATACACACCAGCACAGAACCATACAACCCAATACACACCAGCACAGGGCACTACACCCCAATACACACCAGCACAGGACCCTACACCTCAATACACACCAGCACAGAACCCTACTCCCCAATACACACCAGCACAGGGCCCTCCACCTCAATACACACCAGCACAGGACCCTACTCCCCAATACACACCGGCACAGGGCACTCAACCTCAATACACACCAGCACAGGGCCCTCCGCCCCAATACACACCAGCACAGGGCCCTCCAGCTCAATACACACCAGCCCATAGTCCTGCACCCAAATACATATCAGTACAGGGCCTACACCCCAATACACACCAGCACAGGGCCCTACACCCCAATCCACACCAGCACAGGGCCCTACACCCCAATACACACCGGCACAGGGCCCTACATCCCAATACACACCAGCCCAGGGCCGTACAACCCAATACACACCAGCACAGCGCCCTATACCCTAATACACACCAGCACAGGACCCTACCCCCCAATACACACCAGCACAGGGCCCTACACTCCAATACACACCAGCACAGGACTATACAACCCAATACACACCAGCACAGGGCCCTACACTTCAATACACATCAGCACAGGGCACTCAACCTCAATACACACCGTCATGTGAGAGCACCTTTGAGAAATGGATGTTTATAAATGGGGGTGTATAAATATGTGTGGTGGGAGTACCTTTAAGAAATAATATTTACCACTGTAGTGATGTCAGTGAGTGGGTGGAGCTGGGTTGTCTGTCAGCTTTTTACTTTCATTTTTGAGCAGGTTGCAGTGCGTATTTTAGTTTCATTTTCAGAGTTGAATAGCTGCAGTCACAGACAGAAGGACTGGTGATTTAAACTCAGAACAGAAGTGACTTTAACCTGATGTGTTTCTGTTTTGAATGTTTTTTAAGTCTTATGGATGTTAAAAGGAAAGCTTAATCATTACTTAGCGTTGTAACTTTTGGGGATTGTATTTGAATTAATGGTTGCTAAAATGTTCACTGTATGTTTTAAGAAGGTTAACTTGAGTTCATAGAATAAACATTGTTTTGCTTTAAAAAATACTTTTTCATTTCTGCCGTTCCACCCATCTAGAGTGGGCTGTGTGCTCCCCATACCACAATCTATTAAAAGTTGTGGGTCAGGGGAACTCAATGATACACTTTGGAGTTCTCTAAACCCTGTCCCATCATAAATTGGGAGCTCGTCCGGGATAAAAGTCTATCTATTGGATTGGCTTTAGTGAACTTAAAGACAGTGAGGGGTGAGCATATTGTGGTTGATTATCAGGTGTGGTATTTCAGTTTAAGTAGGGAGTGTGTTGTGGACAATGGCTCTTTCAGAGGCTCTGAAGTTTTTGGGGGTGGAGACAGTCACACGCAGTACCTTACGGACAGAGACTAAAAGTACACTGTTAGATTTGGTAAAAACATTGCAGTTAACATTACCTGACAAAATGTGAAAAGATGAGGTCATTATGGCAGTGGCTAAGCATTTAAAGTTGCCTGAGATACAGTTTGACTCATTGGAAATGGCAAAAATTCAGTTGCAAATTAAACAAATGGAACGTGAGAAAGAATTAAAGCAGCTTGAATACAAAAGAGAGAGAGAGAACGTGAAAAGAAAGAGGAATAGAGGAAAAATAACAGGAGAGAGAAGAAAGAAGAAAAGAAAGAATAGCCCTAGCAGAAAAAAAGAAAGAGAAAGGGAAATACAGATCAGGGAAAAAGATAGAGAGTGTGAACTTCTGAAAATGGCCATGAAACATGACAGTCAGTTATAATTGGCAGACGTAAAGGGAAACATACAGTTGGATGATAGTGATGAGGACAGTGAGAAAGAGTGTCAAAGTCGAAGCCTTGGTGGGAATCTAGTTAAATATGTCCAAGCATTGCCAAGGTTTGATGAGAAGGCGGTGGAAGCCTTTTTCATTTCATTTGAGAAGGTAGCTAAACAAATGAAATGGCCACAGGACATGTGGGTAGTACTGATTCAAACAAAGCTGGTAGGTAGAGCTAGTGAAGTGTTTGCATCACTACAGGAGGATGTATCTGGGACGTATGAGGAGGTGAAATAATCCATCTTAGGTGCGTATGAACTAGTGCCTGAAGCCTACAGACAAAGGTATAGAAATTTAAGGAAAGAATTTGGTCAAACATACATGGAGTTTGAAAGGATCAAACAGAGTAATTTTGATAGGTGGATAAGGGCTTTGAAAATAGACCATGGGCGAGATTCTCCCAAAACGGGAGAAATCGTAAAGCTGCCGTAAAACCCGGGCGGGTTTTACGGCAGCGCGCCCCTTCCCGACGGGGGACCGATTCTGGTCCCCGGTCGGGGCTAGCAGCCCGACGCCGTAGGCTCCGGCAAGACGGGCTTAACGAAAATCGTTAAGCCCGCTTACCGGAGTTAGCGCCGGCTGACGCGTCATATGACGTCAGCCGCGCATGCGCAGTTTGGAAGACTCCAACCCGCGCATGCGCGGGTGACGTCATCGCGTTTTTGCGCGAAACCCGCGCATGCGCGGGCCGGGTTGCCCCTCAGCCGCCCCGCGAATGGATACTGCGGGGCGGCGGAAGGACAAGTAGTGCGCGGGCATCGGGCCCGCTGCCCGCGATCGGTGCCCACCGATCGCAGGCCCATGGCACCCTTGGCACGGCCGTGGTACTGCCGTGCCAATCGGTGCCATGGTTATAAAAAGCGAGTTGGTGACGCCGTTTTTACGAACGGCAAGACCAGGTGTGTTTGCCGTTCGTGAAAACGGCGGAAAGGGCTGGGACTTCGGCCCATCTAACAGCTGTGAATCGCTGCCGGCCGTAAAAAAACGGCGGCAGCGATTCGGGTCGGGACTTCGGCGGGGGGGGGTGGGAGAATAGCGGGAGGGCGGGAAAAATGTCGGGAAGGCCCTCCCGCTATTCTCCCACCCGTCGTGGGGGGCGGAGAATTTCGCCCCATACGTATGAAGTTCTCAGAGAAATTATACTTTTGGAGAAGTTTAAAAATTCAATTCCTGATGGAGTGAGAACTCATGTGGAAGAGCAGAGGGTCAAAACTGCGAGATTAGCAGCAGAAATGGCAGATGATTATCAATTAGTTCATAAATCAAATCTTGGTTTCCGACATCAGTTTCAGCCTGTGAGGGATAAAAACTGGGGACATGAGAAATACTCAAGTGGTAAAGGTGACCTGATGAGAGATAATAAGGAGAGTGTACCTCAGATTAAAAAGGAAATCCAGGAGGGTGGAAAAGAAATGAAAAGTTTCAAATGTTTTCACTGTAATAAACTAGGCCACGTAAAGTAACAGTGTTAGTGGTTGAAGAAAAGCACTGGGAAGGCTGATGTGGTAAAACAGGATAAGACAGTGGGGTTTGTTAAAGTGGAAAAGGAAAGCCCAAGTGAAGCAAAGGAAGTGCAAAAGATTGTCCAGCCTGATCAAGAGGTGATTGATAAGAAGGTGTCCGAACTCTTTGAAGCATTTATTTGTGTGGGTAAAGTTCACTCATGTGTATCAGGAGGAGCAGGTAAAGAAGTCTCACTTTTAAGAGATACGGGAGCTAGTCAATCTTTAATGGTAAGAGATGAGGAGTTATGTAGTTTGGGAAGAATGTTACCAGAAAAGGTGGTAATATGTGGAATTCAGGGTGAGAGGAGTAATGTTCAATTATATAAGGTAAGGTTGCAAAGTCCAGTGAAGAGTGGTGAAGTGGTAGTCGGAGTAAAAGAGAAACTATCTTGTCCAAGAATACAGTTTATCTTGGGTAATGATATAGCTGGATCGCAGATGGGAGTGATGCCTACTGTGGTTGATAAGCCAGTGAAAAATCAGACAACTGAAGAGTTGAAGGATGAATATCCTGGGATTTTTACGGATTGTGTCGTAACCTGGTCGCAAAGTCACAGGTTAAGACAAGAGGAGAAATCAAAGAGTGAAGATAAAGTTGAAGTTCAATTGTCAGAAACAATTTTTGACCAGATGGTTGAAAAAGAACAAGAACAGGTGGAGGATGAGGCGGATATTTTTAGTTCAAGAAAGTTGGCGAAGTTACAACAAAAAGATGTAGAAATAAAACGGATGTGTCAGAAAGCATACACGGAAGAGGAATCTGCGTGTATTCTTACAGTTCTTACAGTAAAAGTGATGTCTTGATGAGAAAATGGAGACCTTTACATATACAGGCGGATGAAAAGTGGGCAGAAGTTTATCAAGTAGTATTGCCGGCCGGTAGGGTATAGAAAAGAGGTGCACATGAGGTACCAGTGGGAGGTCATTTAGGAGTAAGGAAAACTCAAGCTAAAATCCAGAAACATTTTTATTGGCCTGGACTACATAAAGATGTAGTTAAATTTTGTCAATCATGTCACACATGTCAAGTGATAGGGAAATCTCAAGCAGTGATAAAACCAACGCCCTTAATACCCATTCCAGCATTTGGGGAACCTTTTACAAGGGTCCTAATTTGATTGCATAGGACCGCTTCGTAAAAAAAAGTGGGATTCAATATCTTTTGACTATAATGGATGTGTCTACTAGGTTTCCTGAGGCCATTCCAGTACGTAATATTACAGCTGAAACGATTGTGAAGGAGTTACTTAAATTCTTTACTAGATATGGAATACCCACAGAAATACAATCGGATCAAGGATCAAATTTTACCTCAAGGTTATTCAAAGAAGTTATGAATAACTTAGGAATAAAACAATTTAAATCAACTGCGTACCATCCAGAATCGCAGGGAGCGTTAGAAACGTGGCATCAGACATTAAAGACAATGTTGAGGGATTATTATCACGATTATCCAGAGGATTGGAATAAAGGAATTCCATTCGTACTGTTTGCAATTAGGGATACACCTAATGAGTCAACCAAATTTAGTCCTTTTGAACTAATTTTTGGTCATGAGGTAAGAGGTCCACTTAAATTGATTAAGGAAAAATTAGAGGAATCAGAACTAACATTATTGGATTACGTGTCAAATTTTAGGGAATTATTAAATAGAGCAGGTGAATTGGCTAGACAACATTTAAAAGTTGCACGAAATGTGATGAAACGGGTCGTGGACAAGAAATCCAAAGTTCGTAGTTTTGCCAGTGGGGATAAAATTTTAGTGTTGTTACCAGTGGTAGGTGAACCTTTAAAAGCAAGGTTTTATGGACCTTATCAGATTGAAAGGAAATTAAATGAGGTGAATTATGTGGTAAAAACATCAGATAGAAGGAAGAATCACCGAGTGTGTCATGTGATTATGCTCAAAAGGTACTTCAAAAGGGAAGGAGAGAAAAAGGAGATTTTAATGATTCCAACTCAAACTGTGATTTAGACATGCCTCAAATTAAATTGGAAAATGAGGATGTTCTTAAGAATTGGGATAAATTGGTGAGTTACCTTCCAGAGGAAAAACAGACTGACCTGAAAGAGTTATTGATGTCACATGGGCATATTTGTGGATATAAGTTGGGAAGCACTAAAATGGCTATACATGATATAGATGTGGGAAATGCTGTTCCAATCAAACAACATCCATGCAGACTTAGCCCTTTAAAATTGCAACAGGTTAACAAAGAGATTGAGAGTATGCTTAAAAATGGCATAATGAAGTGGGTTGCAGCCAAAGGAGCTCACCCATAGTGATGGTACCTAAACCAGATGGTACCCAACGGTTGTGTGTGGACTATAGAAAGGTTAATGCAGTTACAAGAATGGACTCTTATCCTAGCCCATGTTTGGAGGATTGCATTGAGAAAGTGGGACAATCAGCTTTTAGTTCCAAACTGGATTTACTCAAAGGTTACTGGCAGGTACATTTTCCGAAAGGGCGAAGGAGATTTCAGCTTTTGAGACTCCAGATGGTATATACCAATTCAAAGTTATGCCATTTGGCATGAAAAATGCCCCATCCACATTTCAACGGTTAACTAACAAAGTCGTTGTAGGGGGGGAAGCATAGGCGTGTCTGTTTGCGAGAGAGGAACTGTTATTCGCACTATGTTTTTTATAAGTGGTATCTGCACACTAATGTATATTGTTACTGTTTATAATGCCAAAAAATACCTCAATAAAATTGTCTGTTAAAAAAAAAACTAACAAAGTCATTTCAGGATTACCCAATTGTGCGGTATACATCGACGATCTGGTCATTTTCAGCCAGACGTGGACATAACATTTAAAAGGAGGCCGGGACATTGAGTGTCTTTAAGACAGAAATTGATAAATTCTTGATTTCTCGAGGAATTAAGGGCTATGGGGAGAGAGCGGGTAAATGGAGTTGAAATCAACCATGATTGAATGGTGGAGTGGACTCGATGGGCCGAATGGCCTTACTTCCGCTCCTATGTCTTATGGTCTTATGGTCTTAAAACATCTGATGGAGTTATTCGATCGACTTCAGCAGGTGGGTCTGGTGATAAACCTAGCCAAAAGTGAATTTGGAAAAGCCCAAGTCACTTTCCTTGGCCATACAATCCAACAGGGTCGGATGGTCACACGGGATGTGAAACCAACAGTTATTGAGGAGTTTCCAATACCCTCAAGACAAAGGGAAATAATGCAATTTCTTGGCATGAGTGGATATGATTGAACATTTGTGAAAACGTTTTGTAACATGGTTGCTCCACTGATGGACTTGCTGAAGAAACATCGAAAATTTCAATGGACAGCAGAGTTTCAACGGGCATTTGACGGCCTGAAAGCTGTGATAACCAATGCTCCTGTGTTGGAGTATTGCAAGGGACTCTGTGATCAGATTGAAATAAAATATCTGACTTTAAAGAGAAATGCCGAGACGTAGAGCAATGGACGGATCGTGCAGAGACCTTCTTGTTCAAAGAGACTGTCAATCGAAGAGGAGTTTCAGTTGGAGGAAGAACAGGGGAAAAAATGGACTATATTACTATACCTGTTTGCGTGTGTTGTTTTTTTTTAAATGAAAAAGTATATTTACTGTGTACATTTCTTAAAGAATGGTGAAAAGGTGAAAAATGACACCATCTTGAAGTTGATAGTTTATTTTTTTAAGGGGGGAGGTGTCATGTGAGAGTACCTTTAAGAAATGGGTGTTTATAAATGGGGGTGTATAAATAACTGTAGTGAGAGAACCTTTAAGAAATGGGTGTTTACCACTGCAGTGATGTCAGAGAGTGGGTGGAGCTGAGCTGTCTGTCAGCTTTTTACTTTCATTTCTGAGCAGGCTGCAGGGTGTGTTTTAGTTTTGTTTTCAGAGCTGGGTAGCTGCAGTCACAGACAGAAGGTCTGGTGATTTAAATTCATAACAGTAGTGACTTTAACCTGATGTGTTTCTGTTTTGAAGGGTTTTTTAAAAGTCTTATGGATGTTAAAAGGACAGCGTAATCATTACTTAGTGTTGTATTCTTTGTGGGTTGTATTTAAATTAATAGTTGGTAAAATGTTCACTGTATCTTTTGAAAAGGTTAACTTAAGTTCATAGAATATACATTGTTTTGCTTTAAAAAATACTTTTCCATTTCTGCTGTACCACACCTGTAGAGTGAGCTGTGTGCTCCCCATACCACAATCTAGTAAAAGTTGTGGGACAGGGGAACACTTTTGGGGTTCTCTGAACCCTGGCCCATAATAACACCAGCACAGGACCCTACACCCCAATACACACCAGCACATGACCCTACACCCCAATACACATCAGCACAGGATTCTACACCCCAATACACATCAGCACAGGACCCTACACCCCAATACACATCAGCACAGGACCCTACACCCCAATACACACCAGCACAGGACCCTACACCCCAATACACACCAGCACAGGATTCTACACCCCAATACACATCAGCACAGGATTCTACACCCCAATACACATCAGCACAGGACCCTACACCCCAATACACACCAGCACAGGGCCCTACACCCCAATACACACCAGCACAGGACCCTACACCCCAATACACACCAGCACAGGACCCTACACCCCAATACACACCAGCACAGGACCCTACACCCCAATACACACCAGCACAGGGCCCTATACCTCAATACACACCAGCACAGGACCCTACACCCTAATACACACAACACAGCACACCTAGTTGCCCTTCAGAAGGTGGTGGTGAATTGCCTTTGTGAACCTCTGCAGTCCATGATGTGTAGGTACACCCAGTGTGCTGTTAGGGAGGGAGTTCCAGGATGTTGCCCCAGTGACGGCAAAGGAACACTGATATATTTCCAAGTCAACTTGGAGGGGAACCTCCAGGTGGTGGGGTCCCCAGGTATCTGCTGCTCTTGTCCTCCTAGATGGTTGTGGTCATGGGTTTGGAAGGTGTTGTCTAAGGAACCTTGGTGAGTTCCTGCAGTGCATCTTGTAGATGGTACACACGGCTGCCAATCTTCGTCGGTGGTAGGAGCTTCGAATGTTTGTGGAAGGGGGAGCAATCAAGTGGGCTGCTTTGTCCTGGATGGTGTCAAGCTTCCAGGCAAGTGGAGAGTACCTCCAATACACACCAGCAATAAATGTTGGCCGAACCAGCAAAGACCACATCCCTTAAATGAATTTTTAAAACATTTTTTAAATCCACGTTGACTTTGTCTAATCGCATTGATATTTTCTAAGTGTCCTGGTATCACATCCTTTATAACAGCGTTTTCCCGACTACTGACGTTAAGCTTATGGTATGCATGGCCTGTAATTCCCTGTTTTTTCCCTCCCTTTTTTAAACAGTGCGGTTACATTTGCCACCCACCAGTCTTCCAGGACTGGCCCAGAATCTACAGAAATGTGGAAGTTGACAACTAACACATCCACTGTTTCTGTGACCACCCCCTTTAGTAGCTTGGGATTCTTTACTGAAATTATTCTGTCTTCCAGCAATTTATCATTTCTTTGCATTTTCTGTAGCTTTGGGTTTTTTTTCTGTAAGCTGGTGCCATGTTGCAGGGTGTTGTTTGCAATTCAGTAGACCTGACAAAGTCTTGACTGACATTCATGGGTTAACTCAAATTAATTGTCTGAGCTATCTACAAACCTACAATGAGGGTTCCAGTTAGGAGCTCTCTCCATACTTGCCAGTACACACGGCTCTGTCCAACACACAGCTGACCTGGAGTATGGGTCATGTGCTTTCTTACATCACTGTGTGGGTTGTACTGTACTCATTCACACATTAACCCTACATGTGCCAAACCCTTATATGCACATCCCACCTAATAGCTAGACATTTTGCTGGTTCTTTTACCTAGACTTTACAAAGCGTTTACAGTGCAGAAGGCCATTCGGCCCATCGAGTCTGCACCAGCCTCTGGAAAAATCACTCTCCCCAAACCCACACCTTCACCCTATTCCCGTAATCCAGTAACCCCACCCCACCTTTTGGGCACAAAGGGTAATTTAGCCTGGCCAATCCACCTAACCTGCACATTGGACTGTGGGAGGAAACTGGAGCACCCGGAGAAAACCCACACAGACATGGGGAGAACGTGCAGACTCCACTCAGGCAGTGATCCAAGCCGGGAATCGAACCTGGATACCCTGGAGCTATGAAGCAACTGTGCTAACCATTGTGCTACCGTGCTTCCCTGTTCTGACAGTGATCTCACTGCTGAGCTGTGTTTTCCTAGGTCAGCTCCACACACATCACTCCCTGCCCCCCTTCGCTCCACCATCCCATCCGCATCGATAGTTCTGTTGCTTTTATCAACCCTGACAGGTTCAGTTTGACAAACTTACTCAAATATTGATCCTGAGCAAATACCCAATGGGTTTGCCTTTCTTTACCCGCAGGCCCCTTCACGGGTTCTCTCTTTGATTTTTTATAGATAGTACCAATTTTGTGTTGCCCAGTCAAACTGTCTATTGTACATCATCAACATTTTTAGACCGGAGATCAATGTAGGAATTCCATGTATATATATTGAATTATATGTATCCAGTACCGTAATGTTTAAAAGGTTGGGTTAGTCTGTGTATGTATCCACTGGTTTTTTAAAATTCTGTTTTAAAAGACATGCACAGTGTGGCAACAGAAGGGGTAATTAAAGCATTGTAAATAAGAGATCATCCTTATTTCAAACCATGTTCGTGTGTAAAAGGACAAGACTAAGGGGGGTTTTGTTATGATTTCTGGGGAGTAGATAATGGGAGACATTTGTATGTTTAAACTGTTCATCACCTGATGAAGGAGCTGCCCTCCAAAAGTTAGTGATTCCAAACAAACCTGGTGGACTTTAACCTGGTGTCGGAAGACTTCTTACTGTGCCCACCCCAGTCCAATGCCAGCATCTCCACATCTTAAATAATCAGATTGCGGGATCTCAGTGAGATAAGGATGCTGTAATTAATGGGAAGAACCAGGGGCTGAAGCAGTCAGGTTTTGAGTCAGTTTAGATTTGGCTGTGAACAGAACAGCAGCTTCTGGAACAGGCTTTGGTTGACACAGGCAAGAATTTGCAGGCTCTTTCCTGAAGGATCTCTTTCTCTGCCAGACATCTCTATACAGCAAGCATTCTTGTGTTTCCTCACTGTATTTAAAAATGGGTTTTGACCTGAGATGGGTTTTACATGATTGGAGATAAAGACGATAGCAGTTAGGAGTTAAAGTGTTTGCAATGTTTAACTGGCAATCGTAAGTTATTTATTTCATGACATTGAAGTTAGTCTAATACTGTGTTAATAATAGTTTGTTTTGATATACCATATCCCTACTTGTGAGTAGAGTCACTCCTTGAGTGAATTATCCTTTCCGCACAGCTTTACAAATTACAAAAGAATATTGGGATTTCTGTCCGGTATCCAAGCAATTGTCGGGCTCTGATCTGGGGTCATAATAACTGATCAATAAAGGCAATTAAGGAAAGCCAAACTAAACACATTTATTTTTGATGCCGCCATGAGCGTCCCCCCCCCCCCCCCCCCCCCAACAGGTGGGAAGGTCGTAGGGAGGACATTCACCTCTAACTCCCGGAGATACCAGGGAAACCCAGGAGAGTTGGGAGCTTGATTCCAATTTTCCATGTTTCTTTTCAAAAGTAAATTGCACCCCTCTCGCTCCGGCTTCTGGATTTAAATTATATTAATCTCCTAATCCTGGAAAATGCAGGTCACCAGAAGGTCACAGGGACAGAGACGGCATTCATTCTGATCTAGAGCGAGAGCATCAAAAGAAAACCACTGCAAACTTCACTTTTCAAAAAATCTTTACTGTAACAAACCAACTAGAATCCACATAATTTAAACATTAGCGAACAGGTGAAGGATATGTCAGATAAAAAGGGAAATTTCACTTTAGATATTTGACACAACAAACATAACCCTAACCCTAACCCTAACCCTAATTTTGCCACGTGCAATCTCACTGTCTTTCCAACTCAGCCTCCATTATGTCACACCTCTTACTTCCCATCCAAAGCATTCCGGCTCACACTCACCGGCAGCCATATTCCATTCCAAGCCCCTGGATACAATTACCACCAACGTGGTACACATCTATAAACCATCTCTCACTCAGGTCTTGACTGTCCTGATAACACAGAATCCCCAGAGACTCCCGTAGATTCACAGAAACCCTACAGTGCAGACGGAGGCCATTCAGCCCGAGGGGTTTGCACCCACCCTCCGAAAGAGAACCCCACCGAGGCCCAATCCCCCGCCCTATCCCCGTAAACCTCTAACCCTAAGTAATCTTTGGACACTTTGGGGCAATTTAGCATGGCCAATCCACCTTATCGGAACATCTTTGGACTGTGGGATGAAACCAGAGCATCCGGAGGAAACACATACAAGATGGAGAGAACGTGCAAACTCTACATTGGCAGTCACCAGAGGTCGGAATCGAACGCCAGTCCCAGGTGCTGTGAGGAGGCAGTGCTAACCACTGTTCCAACGTGCTGCCCACCCCTTTAATCAATGTGGCGGGTTCTGGCACCAATTTAGCAGCAGCAAGGTGTATTGATCAATCCACAATCCCTCACTCTTTCCATCTTTAGTAGTTTGTACTTTTCAACAGTATGACACAGGAACACAATCTCCGCTCTATCTTCAGACCTGCTTCAGCACCAGGATCTGTTGAAAGACTTCCAAACAGAAAACTGTTCTTTTTTTTTTACATTCAGAGTACCCAATTATTTTTTCCAATTAAGGGCCAATTTAGAGTGGCCAATCCACCTACCCTGCACATCTTTGGGTTGTGGGGGTGAAACCCACGCAGACACGGGGAGAATGTGCAAACTCCACACGGACAGTGCAGAAAACTGTTCTATCCAGAGGGAGCCTTGTTTGTTTTTCTCTTAGCCCGAATTCAGTGTTCTGCACTTGCAACAAAGATAATCAAGTTGTCCCCACCCACTACACTTAGATTTCTGTTTACTGTTTGATTCTTATCCGTTCAAACCTCTGGTCAAATGGGCCTTTCTTGCAAGCTAACAGTGTAATAACCAGGAAACTAATTAACCCTCTTCAAAGCACACTGTCGCCCACCCATTGTCCCAGCACAGTTCACTTGCCTTTCCAGCATCTGCAAAATCGAAGCAACTCTTCTTCCTGCTTTGGTGACATCCCCTGGATGGCGTTTCACGTCAATTCTACGTGTAAGGCACGTGACCTACTCTCTACTGCCGCTTCTGGCCAGAAGACTCCTTGCAACCTAATCTGTACGTCCATTAAAAAAGGCAGCGGCAGTGGCAATTCTCCATGTAAAAGCCGGTAGCGGCTGTTTGGCACGTCTCTCACGATCGAGACCACCGCAGGAACAGCAGGACCAATCACTCTGCGACCCTTCCGACACCCACCCACGCTTTGAGTTTGAAAAACTCTGCTCCAGCATATCCATTGGTACATACTTGGGCTGTTTAGCACAGGGCTAAATCGCTGGCTTTGAAAGCAGACCAAGGCAGGCCGGCAGCACGGTTCGATTCCTGTACCAGCCTCCCCGAACAGGTGCCAGAATGTGGCGACTGGGGGCTTTTCACATTAACTTCATTTGAAGCCTACTTGTGACAAGAAGCGATTTTCATTTCATACTGAGGCTCCAAGTTTGGTGATTAAGTTGAACCAACTGTATTGTTCCGTCTTTCTCTGTTTTTATGTACTGCTGAGACATTTATCCTGAACTGTACCAATCCTGAGGATTTGTTACATTCTTGTAAAACTCTAATAACAACGTACATATTAAGAAAAAGGCTCCTGAGTCAGCCCGACTCGGTGAAAATCCAGCCAGTCGGTTTATTTTGTGGGTGAAATGTTAGATTGAGGAGCTGAGTGTCCATTCAGAAGGACATCGGAAAATCCCATGACTCCACAGGACGATGTACGGAGGAGTTTTCCTCGTGTCCGGGTCCAGATTTATTCCTCAATCAACACCATTCACACAGCTTTACTGGTTATTTATTTCATTGCTGATAGTGGGAGCTTGCTGTGCGTAAACAGGCTGCCATGTTTCACACCTTACAACAGTTAATATCAATATGTATCAATGGCACTTCACTGGCTACAATGCACTTTCAGATGTCCTAAGGTGCTGAAAGGCGCTATATAAATGCACATTCTTCCTTCAGACAACTCACTAAACTCAGGGACGTGGGATTCGAGAAAGAAGGAAACATATTCAGGCGATAGGGTAGAAAATAATCCCGACTGACGCAGGTTACAGGGACTGGCTAAGATGTATCGCAAGGGGGCCGGGCTCAGGCCTTTGGGTGTGATGTACCATCGATTGCACGCGAGGCGAGTGATTTACCAAAGTCTGGCTTTAATTAACTAGAACACAGCTCTGCGATCGTCTACAGTGGAAAGGGACGATCGTCAGGCGTTTGAGCATTTATACCTCGTTAATAGAGGCGTGGTTAACTCAGCCTCTCGGCCAATCGGTCGAGAGGCACATGACCGACCAGGGCCAATGGTAAGCCGACGTTCTGGCCCAATGGCAAACGAGTATGCAGATCATATCATCACAGGGTGGAATGAACAGAGTGGGCAGTGGGGACAGAGCGGGTAGCAGGGGCAGCCTGGGCAGAACAGACCGCTTGAGCAGCGCAAGGCAGACTGAGCAACATGGGCACTTGGCCATGCTGAATCACTTGGCCAGCCTGGCAGGATGCCAATTAGAGGTGATTATATCTACAGAGCTCTGTTACATAGAACCCATGGCACTGCATAGTTCTGCTCAGTGAGACACCGGGGAAATATTCAAGATCAGGGATCAGTGCAGAGACGGGCTCAATGACTGAGTTCCCAGGGTCAGGGCACTGGCACCGGTGCAGAGAGGGGTCAATAACTGAGTCCCCAGGGTCAGGGCACAAGAACCAGCGCAGGGAGTGGTCAGTAACTGGGTTGCCAGAGTCGAGGGGTTAATAACTGGATCCACAGGATCAGGGCACTGACACTGGTGTAGAGAGAGAGAGAGGTCAATAACTGGCTTACCGGGGTCAGTCATTGGAATCAGTGTGGAGACGGGACAATAACTGGGTCCCCAGAGACACTGGAACCAATGCTGGAGCCCCCAGAGTCAGGGAACTAGAACCAGTGCAGGGAGGGGTCAGGGTACTAGAGCCAGTGCAAACAGGGTTCCGGGTACTAGAACCAGTGCAGTGAGGGGTCAGGGTACTAGAGCCAGTGCAAACAGGGTTCAGGGTACTAGAACCAGTGCAGAGAGGGGTCAGGGTACTAGAGCCAGTGCAGAAAGGGTTCCGGGTACTAGAACCAGTGCAGTGAGGGGTCAGGGTACTAGAGCCAGTGCAGAAAGGGTTCAAGGTACTAGAACCAGTGTAGAGAGGGGTCAGGGTACTAGAATCAGTGCAGAAAAAGGTCAGGGAACTAGAACCAGAGCAATGAGGGGTTAGGGTATGAAAGCCAGTGCAGAGAGGGGTCAGGTAACTAGAACCAATGCAGAGAGGGGTCAGGGTACTAGAATCAGTGCAGAGAGGGGTCAGGGTACTAGAATCAGTGCAGAGAGGGGTAAGGGTAGTAGCACCAGTACATAAAAGGGTCAATCACTAGGGATCCAGGGACACTGGATCCAATGCAGAGGGAAGTCAATACCTGGGATTTCAGAGACACTCGAACCAGTGCAGAGAGGGGGTCAATAACTGGGGTCTCCAGGATCAGGATATTGGAGCCAGTGCAGAGAGGGGGTCAATAACTGGGGTCCCCAGGATCAGGATATTGGAGCCAGTGCAGAGAGGGGGGTCAACAACTGGGGTCCCCAGGATCAGGATATTGGAGCCAGTGCAGAGAGGGGGGGTCAATAACTGGGGTCCCCAGGATCAGGATATTGGAGCCAGTGCAGAGAGAGGGGGTCAATAACTGGGGTCCCCAGGATCAGGATATTGGAGCCAGTGCAGAGAGGGGGGGTCAATAACTGGGGTCCCCAGGATCAGGATATTGGAGCCAGTGCAGAGAGGGGGGTCAATAACTGGGGTCCCCAGGATCAGGATATTGGAGCCAGTGCAGAGAGGGGGGTCAATAACTGGGGTCCCCAGGATCAGGATATTGGAGCCAGTGCAGAGAGGGGGGTCAATAACTGGGGTCCCCAGGATCAGGATATTGGAGCCAGTGCAGAGAGAGGGGGTCAATAACTGGGGTCCCCAGGATCAGGATATTGGAGCCAGTGCAGAGAGGGGGTCAATAACTGGGGTCCCCAGGATCAGGATATTGGAGCCAGTGCAGAGAGGGGGGTCAATAACTGGGGTCCCCAGGATCAGGATATTGGAGCCAGTGCGGAGAGGGGGTCAATAACTGGGGTCCCCAGGATCAGGATATTGGAGCCAGTGCAGAGAGGGGGTCAATAACTGGGGTCCCCAGGATCAGGATATTGGAGCCAGTGCAGAGAGCGGTCACACCGTCCCAGCCAAGTGTCATTGGGGAAAGACTGGAGAATGTTGGGCTTTTAGCTCTGGACAAGAAATACCAGAGGGGTGAGATAATTTAGTGTGTTGACATGTCAGCTGACTCTGCACTCCTGCTCTGACAGTTTAATCTAAACAGCCACAGGCTCAGCCCTGTGGAAGTAATTCTACAGCCGATATCAGAATATTCTTCACAAAATGCCTCATGTACAAAATGTGTTCAGAGAAAAATGAAGGTAAAATTCCCAAATCATTGAACAGTTTGGTGTTGCAATGGGGAGAGGGCGGGGTAGGTAGAGTGGAAGGTTAACCAGGGTAGATGAAATAAGATGGGCTGAATGGTTTTCTTCACAGAAACTTTACAGTGCCAAAGGAAGCCATTTGGCCCATCAAGTCTCTGAAAAGCATCCTACCTAATCCCACTCTCCTGCCTTATCCCCATAACCTTACACATTCTTTTCTCAGACAGCAATCCAATCAGTCCCTCTTGAATAGCTCGATCGAACCTGCCTCTATCATCCTCCAGACACCAACTCTGGGTGGAAAAAAGTTTCTGACATCACATCTACTCCTTTTCCCCTTATTTTGAATCTGTGCCCTCTACTCTTTGATGCCCTCTTGAGTGGGAACAGTTTCTCAAGAATAATGGGAGACATTTGTATGCTCCGCCCCTTCAGGATCTAGCTATCTCAATCAAGTTCTCCAAGGAAAACAGACCCCTCTCTCCAATATATCCTCATAGCTACAGTTCTTTATCCCTGGAATTGTTCTTGTGAATCTCCTCTGCACTCTCCCCAAAGTGTTCACATATAGCACAGTAGCACAGTGAATAGCATTGTGGCTTCACAGCGCCAGGGTCCCAGGTTCGATTCCCCACTGGGTCACTGTCTGTGCGGAGTCTGCACTTTCTCCCAGTGTCTGCGTGGGTTTCCTCCCACAGCCCAAAGACGTGCAGGTTAGGTGGTTTGGCCATCCTAAATTGCCCTTCGTGTCCAAAAAAGATTAGATGGGGTTATTGGGTTACGGGGATAGGGTGGAAGAAGGACTAAATGGCCTCCTTCTGCACTGTATGTTCTATGTTCTGGACGCAGTCTCTAGATCAGGCCTAACCTGTGATCTGCATTGCAGATTTTTATTTCTACCACTTGGAAGTTTATGTTCCCAATATAAGGAATATTCAACTATAAAAGGATGATGTCGGCCCTCTGCTTTGAGGGAGGACTGGACTGGGCCCTCTGGAGGCACGAGGAGGGAGATTCAGGTCCCCTCGGTCCATTTGAGATGTTGGGAGTCAACAAGTGAATTACCTTCTGAAAGCTCCACTCTGAACATTTGTAACATTATCTCTCTTCATATTCTGTACAATGCAGGAACCTGTTCCTCCACATAGCACTCTCTGTCTCTCTCTCTCTATCTCTCACACACTCACACACACTCACATACTCACACTCACACTCACATACATCGATACACCCACACATTTCCACAGAATGGGATTTTATTCCATACATTCAACCCTCCAATATTTTCATTCCTCATTCATTGCTTTCAGCAAACCCACACGGGTTTAATTGGCAGCTCTGTGCTGTAACTCGCAGCAGTTACTCACGCAGATAATTGACGTCACTGCCGAATCACAGACACTGACACTCAGTGATTCTCACCCTGGAAGTCTCTATTCATCCAAAAGTTACTGGCAAATTTAAATATTACTTGTCTATTCAGAATGATGGGAAAGAAGCCAGAGATTCTCCGAGCCCGGGCCAAGGTGCGTTTCACGTGACGCCGTTCTGATAGTGGTCTGCCGATTCTTCGGTGGCCGGAGAATCAGCTGCATTGGCGCCGGCGCGGTGCTGGTCGGGGGCCGCTCTACGCGGCCCCCCTATGGCGATTCTCCACGTGCGATAGGCCATGTGGCCTCCAAGATAGGCCGAGTCCCACCGGCGCCATTCACGTGTGGTCCTACCCGGCGGGCCCTCGCCATTCATCCTGCGGGGGGCAGCCTGGTTGGAGTGAGGGGGGGGAATGGGGGTCTGACCCCGGGGGGGTCTCCATGGTGGCCTGGTCCGCGATCAGGGCTTACTGATCGGCGGACGGGCTTATCCTGGTGGGGGCCTATGTTCCTCCGCGTCGGGCCCCTGTAGCTCTCCGCCATGTTGCACCGGGGCCGGCGCAGAGAAGGAAACTGGCGTGCATGCGCAAATTCGCACCGACCATAGCGCACATGCGGGAACTCGCGCCGGCCCTGGCCCGCATGCGCAGACCCGCGGCGCCCGTTCGGACGCCGGTATCAGCAGCTGGAGCTGCGCGAGTTGCTCCAGTGCCGTGCTGGCCCACCGTGCGGTG
This sequence comes from Scyliorhinus canicula, assembly GCF_902713615.1. Lineage (NCBI taxonomy): Eukaryota > Metazoa > Chordata > Chondrichthyes > Carcharhiniformes > Scyliorhinidae > Scyliorhinus > Scyliorhinus canicula. The sequence goes on along the minus strand of NC_052166.1, from coordinate 17,829,547 downwards.
CAGGATCGCTGCTCCTGGGGGCCTGCTGACGCGACGGCGTTTACGAAGGCGTCAACACTTATCCTCAGGATCAGAGAATCCTCCAGTTTTTCTAGATCATGGAGTGAATTCTCCGCTGGCTGGATTCTTCGTCCCACCAGCTGCGCACCCCCACCCTTGGGTTTCCTGGCCATTTGGGGTGGTCACAAAGGGAAATTCCATTGGTTGTTGGTGGGAACGGAGAATCCTACTGCCGATGATGACCGGCATGGTTGTGTAGCCACCTGGGTTGGCCACTTTCCGACTTTAAAATGGAGATTCGCTAAGAATGCAGGGAAATTCAGCCAAGGACAGAAAAACAAGCAGGTGCAAAATCTCCTGTATATTAGAACTTGCAGAAACCCAGACAGCACTGAAACTGACGACCATCTACATATTGATTAGCAATCCCCGGGAACAATTGAAACAGTTAAGATAATCGAGGCCAAGCCAGACTCCTCGGTGCCAGCGGGAGCCAAAACAAAGGGAGGCCAACGGACACTTAGGAACCGCCCAGCGATCAGGGAACAGCTCCAGTATTGGAGAAATCGATCCAAGTGATCAGAACTCAGTCCAATCGCTTGGAACCAGGTACGGGGTCCACCCAAAAGGGCGCGAAGCCCCTGGGGACTATAAAGTAGAGTACCCAAGTTCAATTCGTTCATCTTGGCAGGGTCTCTCAGCAGCTCGAATCAACTCTTGACCGTGACCTGCCTAGCAGCTGCACCAACCAAGTAAGTGTCCAGTCAACGCATGCTACGAGATAGGCGCTACTGACCATTAGTCCATACCAGCTGGAAGCCTGCAGACTCAGGATCGAACGAGAGGCCAATTGTTCCCCTGAACTAGTGGGTCCCTTTTCCAAAGCTAAGTATTGGCCTTTTAGTGTTAGAAATAGTCTAGTGAGTAGTATTTTATGCATGAGTAGCGATTGACTGTGTATATAATAAATGTGTTTTGATTTGAACCTTACTAACTGGTGTATTGAGTTATTGATCAGCACTTGAACTTGAACCTCGTGGTGGTATCATAATGATACCTGGCGACTCTAGAGCAAGGTTATAAAACGGAGCAATTAAGTGTAAAGCACACTTAGCGACATTTAGCAACAGTTGTTGGTGGGAAAGGAGAATCCTACTGCCGATGATGACCGGCATGGTGGCACAGTGGTTAGCACTGCTACCTCACAATGCCACGGACCCGGGTTCAATTCTGACCTCGGGTAACTGTCTGTGTGGAGTTTACACATTCTCACCGTGTCTACCTGAGTTTCCTCGGCGCTCCGGATTCCTCCCACAGTTCAAAAGTATACAGATTAGGTGCATTGGCCATGCTAAAATGGTGTCCAGAAGGTGTGGGTTATTGGGTTATGGGGATAGGGTTATAGGGTTATAGGTATGCCTAGATAGGCTGATCTTTCAGAGGGTCAGGGCAGACTTGATGGGCTGAATGGCCTCCTTCTGCACTGTAGGGGTCCTAGATTCTATGATTCTATGAACTTGCTGCTGGGGAGGCGGAGAATTCACCCCCACCCCAACTCTATTTTGAAACTATGGAGGGAAGTTACTGAACAAATTCACAGATGACTGCTGCTGAGGTTATATCCCAAAAACATTATTACAAAGATGAAACAAACTATAAGACACCAGACAAAATGGCTGGAGAGATCTCAATACAAACACAAGAACATCAGGAGCAGGCAAGAATGTGGAGTGGTGCTTACAATCAGATTAGCCATGATCTGACTGAATGACAGAGCAGGTTTGAAGGGCTGAGTGGCCTACTCCTGTTAATTTGTATGTTCACCTTTTCGAGCCTTGTAGCATTCAATTGCAGAGTCCACGTTTTGGCTGGTTGCCATAACAACCAGCAGTGACAAGACCTACAGGAAATGTTCCACCACAACACTTGCGCAATCAGAGTTATTGAACCAAGGGAGCAATTTCTTGGAAATCATTTCTCCTGGGAAATACAGACACAAACACACTGGCACCCTCTGATCTTTATGGGTCAGTTCAGCTCCGCTGTACCGCTATAAGCCGCTACTCTTTTTCAGCACCTCTGTCCCAGGCAGGAATACTGGGCTGGATTCTTCACCCCGCCCCCCCCCCCCCCCCCCCCCCCCAGCTACGTGTCAGTGTGTTGGTCACTGTGTCTTTATGAGGGAGAATTCGAGAAAGCGTTCAGTTAGAAAACAATCTGATTCACTGGAGTGATCTGCTTGTCAATGGGATTTCACATCAAATCCACACCACGCAGCTGGGAAAACTGCGGGAAGAGAGAGAGAATCCCAACAGCCGGGGAATTCCAGCCCCTAACTCACTTGGCAGCCCAATCAATTTTTGAAAAATTAATTTCAAGTACCCAATTCCCCCCCCCCCCCCCCCTATTAGGGGGCAATTTAGCGTGGCCAATCCACCCACCCTGCACATCTTTGGTTTGTGGAGTGAGACTCATGCAGACACGTGGAGAATGTGCAAACTCCACACGGACAGTGATCCGGGGGCGGGATCGAACCATGAGGCAGCAGTGCTAACCATTGCACCCCCATGCCGCCCTTCAGCAGCCCAGTCAACATGGAAAATATTAATCCCCATACCCACAATCTCACCCCCATTCTCTCATCCCCCAACACCACAACTAAATCAGATCAGCCATGTAGAGAGATTGGCAAAACAGTGACTGTCTTTCTTGGAGTGAATATTTTCATAGAGTAAAGAAACTATTCCCACTGGTCAGTAACCAGAGAAAACAATTATGAAGGTAATTTGAAAAGGAATCAGAGAGGTGGGACAAGGAATGTCCTTCCACAGAAGCAGTGTTGTGATTTGGTGGGCGATGGGCGGAGATTTGATCAAATCTTTCAGGAAAACAAATTGCTGGGTTCTGCGGAAAGTATAGGAGCAGGGGTGTGGGCAAAGGTGGAGAATTCTACCAGAGAGCTAGCACAGGCAGGAGGGGCTGAATGGTTTCCTTCAGTGCTGTGTAATTCAATGGTTCTAAGCTATAGTGGCTCAATCACCCTCAGATACAACTTTGATGGATCTTGTGGGAACGCCTGGAGGCAGCACATCGTCTCCCACTGGATAATTTCCCAAGATAATAATAATAATAATCGCTTATTGTCACAAGTAGGCTTCAATGAAGTTACTGTGTAAAGCCCCTAGTCGCCACATTCTGGCGCCTGTTCGGGGAGGTCGGTACGGGCATTGAACCCGTGCTGCTGGCATTGTGCTGCATTACAAGCCAGATGTTTAGCCCACTGTGCTAAACCAGCCCCTAGGTGAACATTATTCAGGGATAATTTGGACACAATAACAGAAGCACTGAGTAAAGCACAGTTTAAATTCACTGTACGCAATGGAACAGGTAAATAATTTCCATCAATGTACTGTAGCGCCACACTTATATTGAGTGAACTTTCTGGAGAAACATCTGCATCTTCTGCTAAGGTCAGAGTTTAAGTCACTCCCATTTCTCCAAGGCCAGGATTCTCCAGTCTGGAGCACCAGCCAGTGGGAATCAGCTTTGGCAAAGGGTCATCTGGACTCGAAACGTTAGCTCTTTTCTCTCCCTACAGATGCTGCCAGCCCTGCTGAGATTCTCCAGCATTTTCCCTTTGGTTTGAAGAATCGGGACTGGCGCCCACTGGTGCTCGGAGCGACGCCCAGGTGCGGGTCTCACTCCTGAACCATGCAAATTTAGACATGGCGGACAGCTGGTCGGATTCCCTCGGAATTGAGCATCCAGCGGTTCATTGCATGCTTCTCGTGAATTAGTTATTTTCCTGCCGAAGCAGGGCGGGTCGCACGCTATGGCATGTGGCGGGGGAGCAGGCAATGGCAGCAGTTCTGGCGCCCGCTGCCAATCCCATTTACCGGGCGATGCTCCAGTCTCCGCACAATCGGGAGTGGAGAATCCCGGCAATGGGCTGGATTCTCCGTCGGCGGCATGGCACTAATGCCCGCGGATTTCCCAATGGTGTGGGCGTGCCCACAATGGGAAACCACATTGGCTGGCTGCCGGGACAGGTGATCCCGCTGCCAGCGAGGGGGGGGGGGGGGGGGGGGGGGTTGCAGCAGAAAATGGGTGCAGCGGGATGGAGAAACCCACCCAATATTTTTGCTCCCTTATCAATCAAAAATGGAACTCAAATATACCCTCAAATATAACCCATCCCCCCGGGCAGCACGGTAGCATTGTGGATAGCACAATCGCTTCACAGCTCCAGGGTCCCAGGTTCGATTCCGGCTTGGGTCACTGTCTGTGCGGAGTCTGCACATCCTCCCCGTGTCTGCGTGGGTTTCCTCCGGGTGCTCCGGTTTCCTCCCACAGTCCAAAGATGTGCAGGTTAGGTGGATTGGCCATGATAAATTGCCCTTAGTGTTGGGTGGGGTTACTGGGTTATGGGGATACGGTGGAGGTGTTAACCTTGGGTAGGATGCTCTTTCCAGGAGCCGGTGCAGACTCGATGGGCCGAATGGCCTCCTTCTGCACTGTAAATTCTATGATCTATGATCTTCCTTCCAGTAAAATAACTTGCATCCTCTATAATATCCACCTCCCCCACCTGGGTGGTAGAATTCAGAAGAGGTCCCATGACCCCTTCATTCTTAATTTCCCTACAATAAAACATAATCCCAAACATAACACACTTATAAAACCTCTCATCTGTAACACCTTCCTAACAGAAAAAGTTAGCACCTTTTTCAAAAACATAACACTTAGTTAGTTGTTAAAATGTATAGAATGTTCTAAGTTGTTACAAATGACTTGAACGTACAATTCAGGCGATATACTCCCTGCCAGACTGTCACATTTCGCTATTGAAAGGTTTGTCCTGGCAACATCACAATGTTAGGTGTCCCTCCACGTAACATCGATCGTTAAAGCTCTTCTCTCAAGAGTAAGTATTGCCTTTGCTGTAAGTAGCTTCGCCATCCGTTCTACGTTTGCAGACCATATCCTTTGTCACATCGAGTTAATTTCATGACATTCCCGTGAACTTGCTTTGAAGATTGGCCAATTGATTCATAGAATTATTGAATCACGGAATCCCTACAGTGCATGGGGCCATTCGGCCCATCGAGTCGACACCGACCCTCTGAAAGAGCACTCCATTCCCCCACCCTATCCCCGTAACCTCACCTAGCCTTTTAACACTAAGGGCAATTTAGCATGGCCAATCCACCTAACCTGCACATCTTTGGATTGTCGGAGGAAACCGGAGCTCCCGGAGGAAACCCACGCAGACAGGGTGAGAAAGCGCAAACTCCACACAGACAGTTACCCGAGGTCGGAATTGAACCTGTGGCCCTGGAGCAGTGAGGCAGCAGTGGTAACCACTGTGCCACCCTGTCTGGGTAGTTTTGTTAACACAGTTACTTGCAGTCAATTTCTGAGATTTTCAAATTCCATGAGTTGTAAATCGAGATAAAATCCTCAGTGATAACTCCCTTCCCGCGTGGTTTCAATATATTCTTTTGCCTCAATTTTGCCTTGGGGCGGCACGGTAGCATGGTGGTTAGCATAAATGCTTCACAGCTCCAGGGTCCCAGGTTCGATTCCTGGCTTGGGCCACTGTCTGTGCGGAGTCTGTACGTCCTCCCCGTGTGTGCGTGGGTTTCCTCCGGATGCTCCGGTTTCCTCCCACAGTCCAAAGATGTGCGGGTTAGGTGGATTGGCCATGCTAAATTGCCCGTAGTGTCCTAAAAAGTAAGGTTAAGGGGGGATGTTGGGTTACGGGTATAGGGTGGATACGTGGGTTTGAGTAGGGTGTTCATGGCTCGGCACAACATCGAGGGCCGAAGGGCCTGTTCTGTGCTGTACTGTTCTATGTTCTATAACTCACAATCGATTTGATTCAGGCTTCATCACCATTTACTTTGTCCAGGTCAGAATAGACACCACCTCAGCAGCCTAACAGCTGAATCACCCATTCATCTGTTTAAATATGAAGATTATGATTCGCTTTCATTGCTTTAAGAATCTTATTAAGGTCACGTCAGCAATCAGCTTCCACCAATGAACACGGATTTTACTCAATTCTTCTCTCACCAGAGCAATGCCGTCACGCGTCTGAAAATGAACTTGCGCTCCAGAGCTGTAATACATTCCAGTTATAAATACCGTACCAACCAAGTCATTTTATTTTCAAACACTGGCCGGGACTATCAGGTCGTCGACGCCAAAATCGCGTTTGACGATCGGCCGGAGAATCATCATTCGCGCCTAAATCGGGGGCGGTCCCGCTTTCGTGATGCTCCACCCCCTGCAAAGCGCCATACTCTAGGAGTACGCCGCAGGCCCTATCGACGACCTCACGACGTTGCCTGTGGCCCTCCCCTGATGCTCCGCCCTCCCATGGGCCTCTCATGCTATTACTTGTCGGGAACTTGACGTGGCAGCTGCAGACGCAGTCCAGCTCCTCCACAGTCGGGGGAGAGCTATCCGAGGGCAAGCGGGGTCTTTGATAGGGGCTGGGGGCACTGTTGGGTGTTTTCTGGCGGCCACGAGCCGGCCAAACGGCGGGACACTATTTGGCTGGCGCCATGTTGCATAGCACGGCTGCTGCATGCCATGCACATACGCGGACACGATCCGGCAATTCTCCGGCCAGATCAGCAACTTGAGCCGGGTGCTCTACTCTGTCTGCCTACTAGCCCCCCTCCCCCCCACCAAACGGCGGATCGGTGGCTGTTTTCCATCGAATGTTTGGTCGTAAAAGGCCACTGTTGCCAAACAGGCGTCAGGACGTAGCCTGAAAATCGGAGAATCCAGCCCATTGTCTTCCTTTCTTTTTACTTTCACCTCGATTGTTGCTGCTGCATTTTGCTTTGGCACCTGTTGGCGCAAGGTCTGCAGGCGGGTTTAATTCGGAAAGCTTCAAATTTATTTCCAGCAGTTTTTTACTCTGTTGCAGGTCTCAGGTTTCAAGATCAAGTCAAGCCATTACTCCTCACAACAGACCCAGAGATAGCTATGTGTTCTCCCAAGCCCTTACTGATCCAACTTCAATGGATCTAGTGGGAACGTCTGGACTCAGCACCAGACAATTTGCCAAGATAAGGCGAGGGTCAATTTGGATCCATTCCCACAATAACAAAACCACTGGGCACGGTTTAAATTCACTCCCCACACTGGAAGAGGTGAACAATTTCCATCAATAACCCGGATCCTCACACTTACATTGAGTGAACTGTCTGGAAACAAATCTGCATCTTTTGCTGAAGTCAGAGTTATGCCAACCCCCAATTTTTGCTTCTTTTTCAATCAAAAGTGGACCTCACCCTCAGATATAAAACGCCCATAATCTGAGATGTTTCAATTTACACTCACCATAAATATTTGATGTGGTGACAATTTAAAATTTTCTGGGAAAGGACTGGGCACTCCGACAAATGCCACCAGTTTAGCTTTTCATTACTAACAAACTGCTTTCAAACAACCTGTGATAAATGTGGGTACAAAAATCAGCGTGCCGCGGGGCGCAATGTGGCCAATAGAAGCTGGGAGACCCCACTCCTGGGATCTATCCGGCACACAACGCCTCGCAAGATCCAATGCAATCTCTTGAAATGTCGCAATGTGAAGTCCACCCATTGTGGGCGGGAACACATTTTGGCAAATCTGCATTTTAGAGCAACACAGTTAGTCTCACAGTAATATGCAGTTCCCCGAGGCACCCGGGGCTTGGGAATCTATCCCGTTCGCCTTGGGGGCCTCGGGCGAGCACCGGTCAGTACTGGCCACCACGAATGGGGACCAGATGGAACGGCACTCGTGGGGCCTCCCAGGCGATCGGACTTTGGGCAGGGTGGTAGACTGGCACTACCAAGGTGCCAAGCTGGAATATTACACGTGGTGGCGATCGGGATGGGGTGCCCCACACCGATGTTGGCAGGGTGCGAGGGGCCTGGGGACCCCCTCATAGTGAATTGGGCTGGGCGGGGTGGGAGAGGTGACATTCGGAGCTGCAGATATCAGGACGTGTCCCGATCTCTTGCTACACCTTGGAGATCTGGTGATCTTAGCTCTTCCATGCAGAAAACGGGGTTATGTGCAGCCTCAGGAGCATGATCCTGCTCAGGCAACCTATCTAAGCCAAGTGACATTTGCTAGCGTTGTGTTCCTCGGTACTGCGAGCACCAGGAGGCATGCAGCTAAAGCACTCGGTATGGAACGTTGTTCCCATTTAGTTGAATTGCCCGCTTTGTATTATAGGTATTTGCTGCAGTAAGGGTTAAACGGCTGGATTAGTGGTGTTTTTAAAGAATCCTGGGTTGAAAGATTTAGGGAGCCAGGGGTGCAATCATAGCACCGTATAAAGGATGGGCTAATGGAATGCTGTTTGGATTTTGGGGATTCCCTGTGGGGTTAATTAGATTTCAGTTTGGTCAGATGATGTAATTACTGGGAGGAGCCAAGGGACCAGGTATTTTGCAGAAAAACAGTGTTAGTTGAGTGTTAGCTGGAGATGTGAGCATAAGTCAAACATCTCAGGTCAGTTAAAAGATATGTCTGTAGATGGATGAGCAGTTTCTTTCCAAGAGGTTCAGGAGAACGTGATTAGAAGGTGAGGTGAAACAAGCTGAAACAGCTTCTGAAGAAATACAGCCAGAGTTTCTGCATGGTTCTGAAAGGAGTCAGGTATTTGACTGAAAGCAGTGTCAAAAGATCTCTATTTCTCAAAGAACATCTTTGTACACGAGGTAGTCCTGTGTGCTAACTGTGTTTAAAAGTGGATTGAGAGCTGAGGTGGGTTTTTATGTTGTTTGAGTGGAAATAAAGATAGCAGTTAAGGGTTATTGTGTCACTGTATTGATTGGCATTGTTTAATGGGTAGTTGTAAGCTATTTCATGGTGTGATGTTAAAGATATTTTACTACTCTGTTAGTAATAAAGTTTGTTTGAAAATACCATACCCTATTTATTTGTGAAATCACTCCTGGAGTGAGGTAGCCTTTCCTCAGTCTTACAAAATCAAAATAAAATATCGGGGTTCTGTCCAGTATCCTACCCACTGTTGGGATCTGGACTGGGATCATAATGCTACCTTATGCCAACAGTTACATGCTGGTTCTCTCCCACATTGCCTCTTTTCACTGCTCAGATAAGGATCTGTCCCTTCAGTTCCGTCTCCCCCTCTTTATAACCATCACCCCTCATATCTCTCCAGTTTCTCTGTGAGTTTCCAGAACAAAGGTTTGCGGCCGGCCTGTGTGGGACAGTTTGTAACCACGGAGCCAGAATAGCAGCTTCCCTTATTTCACAAACTTTACGGTATTGTTGTGGGACCGAATACTGTTTTTGTAAATGCTTCGATCAACAATGTTTTGCTAAGGTATTCATAAATCTTGCTCAAGCTTTCATTGCTTAATATAATCAATCCAATATCATCTCTTAGCTTCTCACACATTTCTAGGATTTCTGATTCCATTCCTTCCTCAGGTTTCTAACCTTGTGTGTATAACCTTCAGGAATGAGCTCATAGTCATTGAACACAGCACTCTTAGCTATTTTGCAATCTGCAGATTACTCATTTGAAAGGACTGAATAAAGCTCCAGTGCTTTTGTGACTAAAACACTCTTTCTCCTTGGCAGCTATATTCTCAAATGAGACAAAATACATTTCAACACCTTCCTCACTGAATTTAAGCACCAAGTAAATCTCCTGCCAAATCAAAAGCTGGAGTTAAATTTAAACCCTTGTAAAATCTATCACCGTTCCTGTAATCAAAGCCTTTCCCTGCCCAATTTAAGTTTTCAGGCCTACCTCTCTGAGATTCTAATTCAAGTCTTCACAATTCCCTTTCCAATTCCCTCCCTATCTCCTCTCTATCGAGTTCAAGCTTCTTAATTCCCTTTTCAAATTCAATCTGCAATGGGAATGCTCGCTCGCTCAACCTGCAGACAATCTGAATTGTCTTTTTTTTCCCCTCAAGGTTCAATGTTGAGGCAATTCCTCGACTATTTCACTTCCTTTCACCGACTTTTAAACCGGTTTCTAGTTTTTCTGCTGCTGTTTTGAAATTAAACTTCACCAATTGCTGTGATTCATGAACATGTTTGCCATTTTGAGGGATGCTTTGATAATAGATGTAGGCACTTTAACATTCTAATATATATGGCTGATGCCACTGTGAAATCTGGTTCATTTTAACCTGAGCAAATCCGGGCCGTGGTTGCAAAATCCCACAAGAGCCCCTAATTCTGTTCCATGGTGTATGAGTTTAAAAAGAAATCTGAATTCCCAGTGACCAACCTCAAAATCAATCAAGAGGATTTTAAGTTTTACAACCTTAACTGCAACAGATAAACTAAAAGTAGCATTAACTAAACATTATTTTTTGCAGGCAGTTCATGCTTTAGACTGTAGAGCACAATTTACTCTTTTACTTTCAGCACAACTGACAATCCCACTCCATTATTACACTTTACATTGCCCCTTATGTAGACATCCAGTTCTCCTGGAATCAGTCCAAAGTGATTTGTTTAGCTCCCCAAGGTTTATTTCTGTTCTTTTCTTTTCTCAGCCTGGTAAAGTTGAACCCCAGAACTGTCTTTCACAATGAAGGTTTCAGGGCCATTCCCACTCCAGCTCAAGCCAGGCGAATCTTCCAGCCTAATTTTAAACCTTCACAAATTTGGCCTTTTCAATCCAAGCACAAGCTCTCATCCACATTCCTGTGTGGAGAACCATAGAGATGTGCCACCTCGATCTGCTCTCCCTCAGAGCCTGGCATACTGGCCTGTGAAATTCAGAAGTACCTTTTAGGATAACCATGGATGTCTTACATTGGCCTCCGATGCACCCTCCAGCTATGAACATCTATCTCAGCCAAGAATGCTGAATGAGGCTTGGTTATGAGCCTAGGCCTCCATTAATTGCTGGAACTGCACCCCAGGGAACACAGTGCTTGATTATAAGTTCTGCCTTTCTGATCAATTATGTTCATTTCACAAGCTTTACTTACACAAGATAAAGATGCTTTAAGTGCTTGCAGTTTCTGTTATTGATACTTCAGAGGGTGATTGACCCTTTTATTGGGCTGGAATAAGTGTGATTTTTATGAATGAATTACATTTTTAAACCAAATCCAATTGTCATTATAGGGTTCATTGGTTCTACATAGAGTGGATAGGGGCATGGATGTGCCACAGGTTGGCAAAGGAAGATATGAAGGATGGTGGAAAGCGAGAGGGCGAAGTGAGGACATTCATACTTTTATTATAACTGAGACAAAGTTCAAGGCAGGCCTCATCAGCCCACCTCCAGCATTCAAAAACCCCTGTGCCTGCCCCCGAACTCTTTCTGGGGACGGCGAGCATGGCTCAGGTTCGCACCCCCCCCATCCCCCCGACCTGGAATGAAAATCCCATCTTCGTGGGTACTTTTGTCCAAGGCAAGCAGACCAAATGGAGACATTTCATGACTCCTTCCACTACCCACCTTGAAGATCCACCTACGAAGGAGACCACACCTAGTAATTCAAAGAAAGTTAGTTGATTTACAATAATTATTATATACATCACACGGTAGATCCAGACTGGAGCTGCCCTGCCTGTGCCTAACTGGCCAGCTTTGTATACCTGACAACAATACATTTATTTAGTTCCCTCATTCTGTTAACAAGGGAGCTCATGAGCTGGATTCTCCATTTCAGCAACTAATTGTTAACGCCAACAGAGCATGTGTGGTCTTTACGAGCAAACATTCTGCGTGAGCCCTCACCAATTCCGGGACTGGTGAGGGACCGGTGAAACTCCCGCACCCGCGCCGAAAATGGCCGGAGAATGGCTGGGTGCAGGGTAGGTGGATTGGTGACGCTAAATTGCCCCTTAATTGGAAAAATTTGAAAAAAAAAGAATAGAAAGAATTGTGCTTTCATGAGGAGCTGTTTGCAAAGATCCTGATGGTAGCAGTTCCTGTTCTGGCATTGCCCTTGTGGTCAAGCCAGGACTCGGCATCTGTCGTGTCTTCACAAGACTGAGGTGGTCTTGGGGAAACCCAGACACAAACTGCTGACCCTGGATCCTCTCACTCCAGCTCACTGCATTCCAGATGAATCTCAGCCACTAGAGAACCAAATAAGGCGGGTGACTAGTATGGGCGGCACGGTAGCACAGTGGTTAGCACTGTAGCTTCACAGCTCCAGGGCCCCCGGTCCAATTCCCGGCTTGGGTCACTGTCACTGCACGGTTTCCCTGTGCCCGCGTGGGTTTCCTCCGGGTGCTCCAGGTTCCTCCCACAAGTCCCGAAAGACGTGCGGTTAGATGAATTGGACATTCTGAAATCTCCCTCCGTGTACCCAAATAGACGCTGGAATGTGGCGACTAGCGGCTTTTCACAGTAACTTAAATGCAGCGTTAATGTAAGCCTACTTGTGACAATAAAGATTATCAAATTCCTTTGAAATCCAGCAGTATACCATCAAACACTCAACTTCTCCAATCTCCCCCCCCCCCCCCCCCCCCCCCCCCCCCCTCAGGGCTGCAACAATCTTCAGTTCATTCACAAATATTCACCAGCTCTGGTCAAGTTCCAGCACTCCGCCTGATACAGTGCCTACTCACCGCTAAATCCCATACACACTGACACCCCGCCCCCAACTATTATAAACACACTCAATGCAGGAACACGTCGGCAGCCGTGAAGTATGCGCAATGTGAGAAAAGAAGAAGATATGGAGCTGAATCACTTCTGCAATCTCTTCCCCAAGCCTTGCTTTGCCTGAGAAGAGGGAAATCTCTCAAGATGTTTGAGGTGGATGTTTGAGATGGCGTTCCACATATTTGAAATTCATTTCAATCTCCACATACTAATGTAGCCTCCATTGTGGTGACTGTTGTCTCTGGTTGAAACTTCCAGGACAGAAATTCAAACCTAAATATGCAAACAAACTACCAACGTGAAACCAAGCCCGACAAATTCATTTCACAAGTTGAATCTAATGGAGGACATTTAAAATTCCAAAACTTAACTGAAGAGGTACAAATGGAGATTATTTCCTCTCACTGTACACCTCCTGAGCAGCTCCTTAATGTGCTGTTGGGAATATGTCTGGAAGGGCCCCACTCACAAATATTTCAGTTCACTGTCAAAGGCTTCTTGCTGGACTGGCATTAAGTCTGTGGGGGCACAGAAATGGAACATAGAACATTACAGCGCAGTACAGGCCCTTCGGCCCTCGATGTTGCGCCGACCTGTGAAACCACTCTAAAGCCCATCTACACTATTCCCTTATTGTCCATATGTTTATTCAATGACCATTTGAATGCCCCTAATGTTGGCGAGTCCACTACTGTTGTAGGCAGGGCATTCCACGCCTTTACTGTGGAAGATTCTGGATAAACTCAGCAGGTCTGGCAGCATCGGTGGAGACAGAAACCTGGTTAATGTTTTGAGCCTGTATAACCCTTCTGCAGAACTAGAGAGATTGACATGCAGAGTCCTATATTGCCATACGCAGAAGCTTTACCCAAGATATATCGGCCGTTCATTCATCGGCGTTGGGTCAAAACCCTAACAGCACAGTGGAATTACCTACATCACAGGGACTGCAGCAGTTCAAGGAGGCAGCTCACCACCACCTACTCAAGGGCAATTAGGGATGGGCAACAAATGCTGACCTAGCCAGCGACATCCGGGTGCCATCGGGCAGCATGGCAGCACAGTGGTTAGCACAGCTTCTTCACAGCTCCAGGGTCCCTGGTTCAATTCCCGGCTTGGGTCACTGTCTGTGTGGCGTGTGCACGTTCTCCCCTGCGTGGGTTTCCTCCGGGTGCTCCGGTTTCCTCCCACAGTCCAAAGATGTGCAAATTAGGTGGATTGGCCATGGTAAATTGCCCTTAGTGTCCAAAAAGGTTAGTGGGGATTACTGGGTTACGGGAATAGGGTGGAGGTGTGGGCTTAAGTAGGGTGCTCTTTCTCAGGGCCAGTGCTGAATGGCTTCCTTCTGCATTGTAAATTCTATGATTTCTGAGCTCTAAATTAATTGTAAAAAAATAACAATACCACTTTTTGACCACAACACAATGGTCATGTTCCTCACATACATTTCTTCGAACTCTCCAAAAGCGTTTTCAGCCAAAACAATGAGACAAGCCTTTATAGAGTTCAACCAGCTGTTTTATTTCACATTAAAGGGAAGCTCGAGGACTTCAGTGTGAAGTTGTGATCAGACGCACGTCATTCAAACAGTGCAGGTCAGCTTGGTGGAATAACACGGTGTTGCTTCAGGGACACAGGAAGCAGAGCTGGTCATTTAGACCCTTTCAGGCCGTTTAAATAATTAGATCACGGCTGATTTGTGCCCATTTACCGAGTTGTTGATACCCTACATATTGACCTCAGGCTTGATAGCTCCAGCTGACCTGGACTCTTTGGGGAAAGAGTTCTGGAAACCGCTCTCCCTCGTGTGAGAATGTTCTTACTGATGTTAATAGAAATGGCCCAGCTGTGATATCAGCATTGTGCCTCCTTGTCCTCGACTCCCTCACCCGAGGAAATCATTTCTCTGCATCTGTCCTCTCAAAGCATTCTAACATTTGAAAACACCCCTCATTCTTCTAAATTCAACGTTAAAGATTATGCAACCTTCCTCAATAATCTAACCTTCTCGGCCTCGAAACATCCTGCTGAATCTGCTCTTCCAGGTGTGGTATCCAAATGTAGGGACTGCGGATGGGATCTGGCCTCGGCTCTACAGAACTGAAGCACAACCTTCTTCCCCTTGTATTCCAGCCTGAGACAAAGGCGAACACTTCATTTGCCTTTTTATCGCTTGACCCATCTGCTCGCTTTTAATTACTTGTTGGTAATTGGATCATTCAAGGCCGAGATGGATCAACGCCACTCACAAGCCTTCAATTCCTTGACTAACCGGCAGCTCCTAACCACGTGAAAGTCCCAACGGCGAAAGACATCGTCTTAAGCAAGGAGTCAGGAGGGCTAGAAGGGGGTCACGAAAAGTCATTGGCAAATAGGGTTAAGGAAAATCCCAAGGCTTTTTACACGTACATAAAAAGCAAGAGGGTAGCCAGGGAAAGGGTTGGCCTACTGAAGGATAGGCAAGGGAATCTATGTGTGGAGCCAGAGGAAATGGGCGAGGTACTAAATGAATACTTTGCATCAGTATTCACCAAAGAGAAAGAATTGGTGGATGTTGAGTCTGGAGAAGGATGTGTAGATAGCCTGGGTCACATTGAGATCCAAAAAGACGAGGTGTTGGGCATCTTGAAAAATATTTAGGTAGATAAGTCCCCAGGGCCAGATGGGATCTACCCCAGAATACTGAAGGAGACTAGAGAGGAAATTGCTGAGGCCTTGACAGAAATCTTTGGATCCTCACTGTGATGTCCCAGTAATATCCCGGAGGACTGGAGAATAGCCAATGTTGTTCCTTTGTTTAAGAAGGGCAGCAAGGATAATCCAGGGAACTACAGGCCGGTGAGCTTTACGTCAGTGGTAGGGAAATTACTGGAGAGAATTCTTCGAGACAGGATCTACTCCCATTTGGAAGCAAGTGCATGTATTAGTGAGAAGCAGCATGGTTTTGTGAAGGGAGGAGGTCACAAAGATGATTGATGCAGGTAGGGAAGTGGATGTTGTCTATATGGACTTCAGTAAGGCCTTTGACAAGATCCCTCATGACAGATTTGTACAAAAGGTGAAGTCACACGGGATCAGAGGTGAGCTGCCAAGGTGGATACAGAACTGGCTAGGTCACAGAAGGCAGAGAGTAGCAATGGAAGGGTGCTTTTCTGATTGGAGGGCTGTGTCTAGTGATGTACCGCAGGGATCCGTGCTGGGACCTTTGCTGTTCGTAGTATATATAAATGATTTGGAGGAAAATGTAACTGGTCTGATTAGTAAGTTTGCGGACGACACAAAGGTTGGTGGAATTGCGGATAGCGATGAGGACTGTCAGAGGATACAGCAGGATTTAGATCATTTGGATACTTGGGCGGAGAGATGGTTGGATACTTGGGCGGAGAGATGGCAGATGGAGTTTAATCCAGACAAATGTGAGGTAATGCATTTTGGAAGGTATAATACAGGTAGAAAATATACAGTGAATGGTAGAACCCTCAAGAGTATTGACAGTCAGATCTAGGTGTACAGGTCCACAGGTCACTGAAAGGGGCAACACAGGTGGAGAAGGTAGTCAAGAAGGCATACGGCATGCTTGCCTTCATTGGCCGGGGCATTGTGTATAAAAATTGGCAAGTCATGTTGCAGCTGTATAGAACCTTAGTTAGGCCGCACTAAGGCTGGTTTAGCACAGTGGGCTAAATAGCTGGCTTGTAATGCAGAACAATATCAGCAGCGTGGGTTCAATTCCCGTACCGGCCTCCCCGAACAGGTGCCGGAAAGTGGTGACTGGGGGCTGGTCATTTCAGTTCTCCACCTTGCTTCATCCCGTTCTGACCTCCCTGTCCTCAGCCTGCTACATCAACACGAGCTGGAGAAACAGAGCCTCATCTTTGACTCGGCACTCTACTACCTTCTGGGCTCAACATTGAGTTTGACAGCTCTAGATCCCAACATCTGCCTGTGTCTTGCTCTGTGTGTTTCCTTATTCCCTCTTATTTTTGTTTAGCTGGGGTGATCTTGTCTTGTTTCTTTCTCCGTCCCCTCATGTTTCATGCTGGTGGTTGCTATGGAACCATTCACACTTCAGTTGGACACGATTTCTTTACCCATCACCACTCTTTCCCAGTCACGTTCTGGATAACTTTTGTTATTTAATCTCCTCTATCCTAAGCAGCACGGTAGCATTGTGGATAGCACAATCGCTCACAGCTCCAGGGTCCCAGGTTCGATTCCCGGCTTGGGTCACTGACTGTGCGGAGTCTGCACATCCTCCCCGTGTGTGCGTTGGTTTCCTCCGGGTGCTCCGGTTTCCTCCCACAGTCCAAAGATGTGCAGGTTAGGTGGATTGGCCATGATAAATTGCCCTTAGTGTCCAAAATTGCCCTTAGTGTTGGGTGGGGTTACTGGGTTATGGGGATAGGGTGGAGTTGTTGACCTTGGGTAGGGTGCCACTGCAGACTCGATGGGCTGAATGGCCTCCTTCTGCACTGTAAATTCTATGAAATCCTCCAGCCCGTCTTAGACTTTTCCTCTTGACTTTCATTTCTCAGCCACTCGCCCCAGCTTTAAAAAAAACGATTTGGTTTCAAGCTTCCTTCACTTCCGATGAAAAGACCGTCGACCTGAAATGTTAACTTTATTTCTCCCTCCACAGATGCCGCCTGGCCAGCTGGATTTTCCCAGCATTTTCTGCCTGTTTGTTTTTTTTGTAATTTCAGGTTTTCACAGTGTTTCTCTTTTGGCTCGCTCGTTATGAATCAATCTCCTGACAGCGCAGCTTTCAGGCCACGTGACAATTCAATTGTATGTAACCAACCTTCAGAACAGCATTTTTCGATGTTGTAGTCCCACCCCTACAACCAGCATCTCACCGATCCAGTATTGCCAGTTCTTCAAAGCTGCAATCTCAATTCAACATTCCTCTGGCCCACAAAAATCTCCGACTCCCGCTGTTTGAACTGACAGTAACCAGCAGAGCCCAAAGCCCTGCTTGTAGAGCTGCATCGCGCTACTTATGCCTTTGCTCGCACAGAAGCACACCGTTCTAACAAATGAGCGTGAGCCCCGGGGTAGACTCACGCCTCGCAGGGCCACGGTTTCAAGGCCCACTCCAGAGACATAGAACATAGAACATAGAACAGTACAGCACAGAACAGGCCCTTCGGCCCTCGATGTTGTGCCGAGCCATGATCACCCTACTCAAACCCACGTATCCACCCTATACTCGTAACCCAACAACCCCCCCCTTAACCTTACTTTTTTAGGACACTACGGGCAATTTAGCATGGCCAATCCACCTAACCCGCACATCTTTGGACTGTGGGAGGAAACCGGAGCACCCGGAGGAAACCCACGCACACACGGGGAGGACGTGCAGACTCCGCACAGACAGTGACCCAGCCGGGAATCGAACCTGGGACCCTGGAGCTGTGAAGCATTTATGCTAACCACCATGCTACCGTGCTGCCCAAAGACTTGGAACACACAAAAAAATGTCCCAGCTGGCAATCCAGGGCAGCACCGAGAAAGTGTCGCCCTGTCTTTCCGATTAGATGTTAAGCCAAGGTCTCCTCCAAGGAGGACACAGAGGATGCCGTGGTACGAGCAGGGGAATTCCCAACCTCTTGGAAAACATTCATCCCTTAAGCAACACAATTAAAACAGTTTATTTGGCCGTCGTCACATTGCTGGTTGTGGGATCTTGCTCTGCACAAATTAGCTCCAACATTTCCACAATGCAAAGGTACTTTGTTGGCTGTAAAGTGCATTGAGGCATCGCGAGGTTAGGGAAGGTGCTATGGAAATGCACGTCTCTGTCTAGCGGCTCCTGCTGCAAGGCATTTCACTGTCTGTGGAAGAGTCAGTCCCTGGGTGAGCAGTGCTATTTCAGGTATAGATAATGCCCTGTGATTGGTACAGAAGGGATCCCTCTATAGATCATACCTAGGCCATGGAATTCTGTGCCAGAGAAACAATACCACAGGGATTACAAACTTTGAAAACTCTACTTACTCACAAAGCCATTTGTGCCATTCTGGATATCCACTATTGGATTGCTTTGCAAGCTCCGAATAGCAGCAGGGTTGGCAAAATCACATACCTGAATTTCCATTCATTGAACAGAGAGAGAGAGACAGAGGCATACACACAGACAGAGAGAGAGAGACAGAGGCATACACACAGACAGAGAGAGAGACAGAGGGAGACACACAGACAGACAGAGAGAGAGACAGAGGCATACACACAGACAGAGAGAGAGACAGAGGGAGACACACAGACAGACAGAGAGAGAGAGAGAGGCATACACACAGACAGAGAGAGAGACAGAGGGAGACACACAGACAGACAGAGAGAGAGAGAGAGGCATACACACAGACAGAGAGAGAGAGACAGAGGGAGACACACAGACAGACAGAGAGAGAGACAGAGGCATACACACAGACAGAGAGAGAGACAGAGGGAGACACACAGACAGACAAAGAGAGAGGTAGAGCGATACACACAGACAGAGAGAGAGAGAGAGAGAGAGACAGTGAGCGAGGCACGTAGACAGAGAAATCTACAGACAGACACATGATGTGTTGGGCAAGCTGGGTCTGTGTGGACTGCGCTTGATGCATAGAACATAGAACATAGAACAGTACAGCACAGAACAGGCCCTTCGGCCCTCGATGTTGTGCCGAGCAATGATCACCCTACTTAACCCACGTAACCGGTATACCCGTAACCCAACAATCCCCCCATTAACCTTACACTACGGGCAATTTAGCACGGCCAATCCACCTAACCCGCACATCTTTGGACTGTGGGAGGAAACCGGAGCACCCGGAGGAAACCCACGCACACACGGGGAGGACGTGCAGACTCCACACAGACAGTGACCCAGCCGGGAATCGAACCTGGGACCCTGGAGCTGTGAAGCATTGATGCTAACCACCATGCTACCGTGAGGCGAGTATAGCGAGAGACAGGCTTCCAACACTTGATGAGATGCAACACGATTATATTGAACATCTAACTATATTACATACTTAACTGTGGGTTGACACTATGCTGACTTGCCTGGAGACCTGAGGCTAACCTGACCAGACTAACTGACTACCACGTGGTGTTTGGACTAGCTGCTGCTCACAAGCTCTGACTGTCTCAGAGGCTGGATCCCAAGAGAGCGGGAAAACTAGTCATTAGAAAAAGTAAGGTTGGGGGGGGGGGTTGTTGGGTTACGGGTATAGGGTGGATACGTGGGGTTGAGTAGGGTGATCATTGCTTGGCACAACATCGAGGGCCGAAGGGCCTGTTCTGTGCTGTACTGTTCTATGTTCTATGTTCTATGCCCTCTGGCTTTATAGTGGTGGTGTCCTGTCTGGTGATTGGCTGCTGTGTTCTGTGTGCTCACTGGTCATTCTGTGTGTCAATCACTGCCTGTCTGCACTCCATCATATACATAGATGTATATTATGACAACACATACACAGAGAGAGACACACAGACGCGCACACAGACAGACGCGCACACAGACACAGACAGAGAGAGAGACACAGACACAGAGAGAGGCACCTCACAGACAAAGAGAGGGAGACAGACAGATAAAGAGACAGAGGCACAAAGAGAGAGAGATACACAGACAGAGAGACACACAGAGAGACACACTGGCCTGGGAACTTCAAAGTAGATCCATCACCATAGCTCTGACAAATCATAGGTTTACATGAGCAGAGGGGCAGCACGGTAGCATTATGGATAGCACAATTGCTTCACAGCTCCAGGGTCCCAGGTTCGATTCCGGCTTGAGTCACTGTCTGTGCGGAGTCTGCACACTCCCCCCCGTGTGTGCGTGGGTTTCCTCCGGGTGCTCCGGTTTCCTCCCACAGTCCAAATGAAAAAAAAAAATGAAAATCGCTTATTGTCACGAGTAGGCTTCAAATGAAGTTACTGTGAAAAGCCCCTAGTCGCCACATTCCGGCACCTGTTCGCGGAGGCTGTTACGGGAATCGAACCGTGCTGCTGGCCTGCTTGGTCTGCTTTCAAAGCCAGCGATTTAGCTGTGTGCTAAACAGCCAAACAGCCAAAGATGTGCAGGTTAAATGGATCGGCTGTGCTAAATTGCCCTTACTGTCCAAAATTGCCCTTAGGTTGGGTGGGGTTACTGGGTTATGGGGATAGGGTGGAGGTGTTGACCTTGGGTAGGGTGCTCTTTCCAAGAGCCGGTGCAGACTCGATGGCCAAATGGCCTCCTTCTGCACTGTAAATTCTATGATATCTATGAGCTCTTATTGAAAAATCCAACAAGCTATTTCTTTGTTTTTTGTATATATTCAATAATAAACCCTGATTAAGTGGAATCTGATCCTGCCTGTGAAATATAAAGGACTGTAAAGCAGGTAACCAGAACTCCCTGTGTTCCAGCGCAGTCCCACAAACAGCAACAACTAGTCCTGAGTTTATCGACATCCTTTACACTGCTTTCAGCTGCCCGCCTCATCACTGTGCCTCACTGGCTGTAAGGCAGAAAACACAGCAACTAATTAGCACACAGATATTTCCCATAACACCAAAGTAGTGATGGTCAGATCATCTATGTCAGTAATGTTGACTGAGGGATGAATGTTGGCCAGGACTCTGGGGAGCACTGCCCTGTTCTTCAAACTAACACTGTGGGATGTTTATGTGCACTTGAAGGGTCAGTTGGAACGTCAGCTTTTTTTAATAACCTTTCTTGTCACAAGTAGGCTTACATCAACACTTCAATTAATTTACTATGAAAAGCCCCCAGGCGCCTGTTCAGGTACACAGAGGGAGAATTTAGAATGACCAAATTACCTAACAGCACGTCTTTCAGGACTTGTGGGAGGAAACCGGAGCACCCGGAGGAAACCCACGCAGACACGGGGAGAACGTGCAGACTCCGCACAGACAGTGACCCAAGCCGGGAATCGAACCTGGGACCATGGAGCGGTGAAGCAACTGTGCTAACCACTGTGCTACCGTGCCACCCTACATTTCATATCAAAGATCGTACCTCCCTCCCAGTAACTCATCTACCCTTATAGAATTACAAGACGTATGACCCTAACGATTGTCACAATCATACTCAGGCTTTTTCCTATTTCCACTTAATTAGCGATTTCCCAGCGTTGACAAAGAGTCATCAGACTCGAAACGTTAGCTCTTTTCCCTCCCTACAGATGCTGCCAGACCTGCTGAGATTTTCCAGCATTTTCCTTTTGGTTTCAGAATCCAGCATCCGTATAATTTGCTTTTATTTAATTAGCGATTTGATACTTCCTGCATTTATTTAAGCTGCGTGTTTTTATTTTCTTGGAAGGAGGTGTAAGGTGACAGGCCACGGTGAAAAAAATGTAAGCAATCAAAGACTGTAATTAAGATGTAATAAATCCTGCGAGGATTATGAATGCCTGCGAAAGCTCGAACTAAACCCAGCCAAGGGAAAGACCAATGACATCCTCAATTAGCATATGCGTGGCCAATCAGATCGTCACAGCAACCAGCACAATCACCCAGGAAATGAAGTGAATGGTGTGGGAGGATTTATACCAGCGCACGGGTTTCATACTTCAAAATAAAACCTTACTTAGTCAAGTCAGGCGCAACAAAGAGAGAGAAAATAAAAATCCACAAGAACAACACCCAAACATTAATCACCCCCCGCAGGCTCAAGTAAAGATCTGACTGAACGATGGTTCAATGACACCGGGTTATCGTGCACTACTGCACAAACCATTTTCTGAGCTTCTGAACAGGGTCAATGTAAAACCAAGGTGTTGAATTAGTGAAAAATTGACTTTTACCAGTGCTCACGCGGTGTGGATGTCGCTGGTTCAGTCAGCATTTGTTGCGTATCCCTAATTGCCCTTCTTGAGCGGTGAGCCCGCTTCTTGAACCGCTGCTGTCCCCGAGGTGTAGGTACACCCACAGTGCTGTTCGGGAGGAAGCGCATGCAGACTCGGGGAGAATGTGTAAACTCCACACGGACAGTGACCCAGGGCCGGGATTCGAACCCAGGTCCTCAGCGCCGTAGGCAGCAATGCTAACCATTGTGCCACCATGCTGCCCTACATGTGGCGTATTGACCATAGACGGGGCGACGTATCAATACTCAGGTGAGACAGCAGCAGCCCATTTGACTGAGAATCTGGACCCAGACTCTGTCCGAAGCTTGTCATGTGGCTGCAGATTATAAAATCCTCAGGAAAAATATTCCAAAATAAGACAAACCACAGCCTGGCTCCGATCAGTGGTTAGCACTACTGCCTCACAGCACCACTGTGAGGGGGTTCAATTCTGATCAGGTGACTCTCAGTCTGCACATTTTCCCCGTGTCTGCGTGGGTTTCCTCCGGGTGCTCCGGTTTCCTCCCACAGCCCAAAGATGTGCGGGTTAGGTGGATTGGCCATGCTCTGGGTGGGGTTACGCGAATAGGGTGGGGGATTGAGCCCAGGTAGGGTCCTCTTTCAGAGGGTCAGTGCAGACTCGATGGGCCGTATGGCCTCCTTCTGAACTGTCGGGATTCCGTGATTCTCTCTGGTCAAGGCAATGAAAGCATGCTGAAATCTTTGAGTTGCTACACTGCACTGGACACTGCATAATCATTACCTTTTGAAATATAATCTTTGACAGGGCTGCAATGTTCACCTTGATCCATGTCCCTTAATCTCAGTTCAGCTCTGGGAGATTATTACAAAATTGACCCATATATTGTGTAACATGTGGTTAATATGGTGACCTGGTCACAAGTGTTGCAGGTACAACACTGTTCCGGGTGGTACAGCTGGTGGGTTTGGAAGGTGTTGTCAAAGGAACCTTGGTGGGTTGCTGCAGTACATCTTGTAGATGGTACACACGGCTGCCACTGTGCGACCGGTGGAGGGAGTGAATGTTGAAGATGGGTCATGGGGTGGCATCAAATGGGCTGCTATGTCCTGGATGGTGTCGGGCTTCCTGAGTTTTGTTGGAACAGCACATCTCCAGGCAAGTGGGGAGTATTCCATCACACTCCTGACTGGTGCCTGAATGTTAGACAGGCTTTGGGGAGTCAGGAGGCAAGTTACTCACCACAGAATTCCTAGACTCTGACTTTATGCCTGTAGTATTATCATTTAATATAACAATGTTAGAGATAGGGAAAGTATGTTGCACTTTAACTGAGACACAATTGGGAAGACGACAGAAAACAGTTGGTTTCTTAAACTGTCGGGGCCTGATGGGGGACATATGGTTATGTGACTGTTAGATTAATCCAGAGGTCAAGATAATAACCTCCAGTGATAACCTAACAGCATGGCGGCACAGTGGTTATCACTGAACCTCACAGCTCCAGGGTTCAATTCCGGCCTCGAGTGACTGTCTATGTGAAGTTTGCACTTTCTCCTGGTGTCTGCGTGGGATTCTTCTGGGTGCTCCGGTTTCCTCCCACAGTCCAAAGATGTGCAGATTCATAGAATCATAGAATGTGCAGTGCAGAAGGAGGCCATTCAGCCCATCGAGTCTGCACCGGCTCTGGGAAAGAGCACCCCACTTAAGCCCATGCTCCCATCCTATCCCCGTAACCCAGTAACCCCAGCTAACCTTTCTGGACACTAAGGGCAATTTATCATGGCCAATCCACACTAACCTGCACATCTTTGGACTGTGGGAGGCAACCGGAGCACCCGGAGGAAACCCACGCACACACGGGGAGACTCCGCACAGACAATGGCCAAAGCCATGAATCGAACAGGGGATCCTGGAGCTGTGAAGCAACTGTGCTAACCACTGTACTACCACGCTGCCCTCTGCCAGATTATGTGGATTGGCAATGCTAAATTGCCCTTTGGGGCCAAAAGGTTAGGTGGGGTTATGGGGATAGGGTGGAGGCGTAGGATGTTCTTTCCAAGGGCTGCAAACCCGATGGGCCGAATGGCTTCCTTCTGCACTGTAAATTCTATGATTAATGGTGATTACGAAACTACCAGATTGTTGTAAAACTCATCTGCTTCACTAATAACCTTTAGGGAAGGAAATCTGCCATCATTACCCGGTCTGGCCTACTTGAGATGCCAAACCTGCAGCAACTCAGGAACGCCTAAAAAAGCCACTCGTTGATGTTCAAACAGGGAGCTTACCGCCACGTTCTCTGGGCCAATAAATGCAGTTTCTGCCAGAAATGTCCATCATCCGACCAGTGAATTTTTGTATAAAGCTGGTAAATAGATTTATTTTAAATTGTAGCTAAACTGAGGTCAGGGGCCTAGAACGATTTAGGCCGAGATTTATTTGAGATTTCGTTTATCTATGATTGGGGCAAATCATAGCCACGACTTTAATTGTATGAAAATCATTGTACAATTTGAATTGACTAATTTATTCCTGCAAGTTTATAAATTCACAGAATCTCTCATACCTTCACAACATACAAAGTTAACAAAGTTTACAAAGAGTAAAGGGATAGTTTAAAGTGAATTTTGAGTTTCCATATCTCAAACTTAAATAATTTCCTTCAGCTACCCATCCAATTTTGTTTTTAAATCACTGATTGTTTCCACATTCACCACCCCCATAGGCACTGCTCCAGGTCATTCCCCCTCGCTGTGTAAAAACGTTCTTCCTAACACTCCACCCCTCCCCCTGCATCTCTTTAATTCGCCCTTGAATCTGTGTTCTCCCAGTTTATGTACCATCAGCTACGTTATTCAAGTGGTCACAGTCTTGAGTAACTCCAACAAATTTCCCCTCAACCTCATTGACATGCTAAATTCTCCCTCTGTGTTACAGAACAGGCGCCGGAATGTGGCGACTAGGGGTTTTCCACGGTAACTTCATTGCAGCGTTAATGTAATAATAATTACAGTAATCATTTATTGTCACAAGTAGGCTTACATTAACACTGCAATGAAGTTACTGTGCATCAGTCTTCACGGTGGAAGACACCAGTGGGAGGCCAGAGCTCCAGGAGAATCAGGGGGCAGAGGTGAGTTCAGTGGCTGTCACTAAAGGAGAATGTCCAAACTAACTGACAGCACGTCTTTCAGGACTTGTGGGAGGAAACTGGAGCACCCGGAGGAAACCCACGCAGACATAGGAAGAACAGACTCTGCAAATCTATTGACCCAAGCCAGGAATCGAACCCGGGTCCCTGTGCAGCATAGGTGGATTGGCCATTCTAAATTGCCCCTGTGTGTTCAAAGGTGTGAAGGTTAAGGTAGGGTTATGGCGAAAGACGTGGACCAAGGTAGGGCCCTCTTTCAGAGGGTCGGTGCCAACTCGATGGGCCGAACGGCCTCCTTCTGAGCTGTAGGAATTTTATGATTTTACGGTTCTATTGAAATAAATAATATTTATTCAGTGACTCAGTTTTCACAAATCCCAGGGAATAGAGAATTCCAGAGACCAACAACCATCGGAGACAAGAAATTCCTGAACTCCGGGCAGAGGCCTCAGGTGGGATTCTCCGTTCCCCAACGCCAATTTCATCAGTGATCGGACGGAGAATCACTTTTGACGCCGAAATCAGGGGTGGCGCCTGTTTGACGCAGGTTTCGTATTCTCTGCCTCCTCCGGTACGGCATCATCGCATCACGTGGCGCACGCCATTGGTACGGCCTCAGCCCATCACCTGAAGGCCCTCCGCCAATGGGCCGAGTTCCCGACCGTGCGGTTGGTGTGTGATCTCAGCTGTGTGGGAACCCGGTATGGCCACTGCGGACTATGTCCACCGCCTCCAGAGTCAGGCAGGAGCCGTGCTGCTGGTCAGGGGGCACCATCTGGCAAGTGGGGTCCGCGCACGTTTGGCACCTTGTTTTACCGCGCGACCACTGCAGGTTGTCGCCATGCGCAAGCTACACCAGTAGTCTGATTATACAGCTGTCATATACAACAGTTATACACAGCAGCAGTCAGATCATACAGCTATAATATACAGCAGCAATCTGATTATACAGCTCTCATATACAACAGTTATACACAGCAGCAGTCAGATCATACAGCTATAATATACAGCAGCAGTCTGATTATACAGCTCTCATATACAACAGTAGTCTGATTGTACAGCTATAATATACAGCAGCAGTCTGATTGTACAGCTATAATATACAGCAGCAGTCTGATTATACAGCTCTCATATACAACAGTAGTCTGATTGTACAGCTATAATTTACAGCAGCAGTCTGATTATACAGCTCTCATATACAACAGTTATACACAGCAGCAGTCAGATCATACAGCTATAATATACAGCAGCAGTCTGATTATACAGCTCTCATATACAACAGTTATACACAGCAGCAGTCAGATCATACAGCTATAATATACAGCAGCAATCTGATTATACAGCTCTCATATACAACAGCTGTCTGTTTATCCAGCTGTAATATACAACAGCTGTCTGTTTATCCAGCTGTCATATACAACAGCTGTCTGTTTATCCAGCTGTAATATACAACAGCTGTCTGTTTATCCAGCTGTAATATACAACAGCTGTCTGTTTATCCAGCTGTCATATACAACAGCTGTCTGTTTATCCAGCTGTAATATACAACAGCTGTCTGTTTATCCAGCTGTCATATACAACAGCTGTCTGTTTATACAGCTGTAATATACAACAGCTGTCTGTTTATCCAGCTGTAATATACAACAGCTGTCTGTTTATCCAGCTGTAATATACAACAGCTGTCTGTTTATACAGCTGTAATATACAACAGCTGTCTGTTTATACAGCTGTAATATACAACAGCTGTCTGTTTATACAGCTGTAATATACAACAGCTGTCTGATTATACAGCTGTAATATACAACAGCTGTCTGTTTATCCAGCTGTAATATACAACATTAGTCTGTTTATCCAGCTGTAATATACAACAGCTGTCTGTTTATCCAGCTGTAATATACAACAGCTGTCTGTTTATACAGCTGTAATATACAACAGCTGTCTGTTTATACAGCTGTAATATACAACAGCTGTCTGTTAATACAGCTGTAATATACAACAGCTATCTGTTTATCCAGCTGTAATATACAACAGCTGTCTGTTAATACAGCTGTAATATACAACAGCTGTCTGCTTATACAGCTGTAATATACAACAGCTGTCTGTTTATACAGCTGTAATATACAACAGCTGTCTGTTTATACAGCTGTAATATACAACAGCTGTCTGTTCATACAGCTGTAATATACAACAGCTGTCTGTTTATACAGCTGTAATATACAACAGCTGTCTGATTATACAGCTGTAATATACAACAGCTGTCTGTTTATCCAGCTGTAATATACAACAGCTGTCTGTTCATACAGCTGTAATATACAACAGAAGTTTGATTATACAGCTGTAATATACAACAGCTGTCTGTTTATACAGCTGTAATATACAACAGCTGTCTGTTTATCCAGCTGTAATATACAACAGCTGTCTGTTCATACAGCTGTAATATACAACAGAAGTTTGATTATACAGCTGTAATATACAACAGCTGTCTGTTAATACAGCTGTAATATACAACAGCTGTCAGTTAATACAGCTGTAATATACAACAGCTGTCTGTTTATACAGCTGTAATATACAACAGCTGTCTGTTTTACAGCTGTAATATACAACAGCTGTCTGTTTATACAGCTGTAATATACAACAGCTGTCTGTTTATCCAGCTGTAATATACAACAGCTGTCTGTTCATACAGCTGTAATATACAACAGAAGTTTGATTATACAGCTGTAATATACAACAGCTGTCTGTTAATACAGCTGTAATATACAGCCATGATGTGGAGATGAGCACAGTAAGAAGTCTTACAACACCAGGTTAAAGTACAACCGGTTTGTTGCAAACACGAGCTTTCAGAGCACTGCTCCTTCCTCAGGTGGACTTTAACCTGGTGTTGTAAGACATCTTACTGTAATATACAGCAGTAGTAACCTCAGGTGCTTAAGAGACTCACACAGATGGATGGGTCAGTAGCTATCCCTCATTCCCTCCTGGCCTCTCTCCGTCACTTATTCACAACGCACTTAGTTACCTTGATCAGAGGCGATAGGCCAAATGAATTGGGCCAATTGGAAAACCGAAGGTTAGAAATCTTTTAAATGGCTCAAAGCACCAACTACGATTCAGCCTATGATCTCAATGCTCATGTTCAGGCAGAGAATGCATATGATATTCTTAATTGGTAATTAATAAAACAGAAGGCGAGTGTTGATTGATGTTTTTATATCCTTGGTGACTGA
This sequence comes from Scyliorhinus canicula, assembly GCF_902713615.1. NCBI lineage: Eukaryota > Metazoa > Chordata > Chondrichthyes > Carcharhiniformes > Scyliorhinidae > Scyliorhinus > Scyliorhinus canicula. The sequence continues at coordinate 17,800,716 of NC_052166.1, read as the reverse complement.
TTAGTGAGAGATGCTTGTGTAGAGATACAGGCAATATTTACCAATGTATAACACTGTTATTCATGGTTTAAGGAGAGTCATTGTTATACTATAAGGGTCCTTCGTGTTTATTTTCTTATTTCCCTTTTCTTTAATTATGGCGTTATCATTTTTGTCCATGGGTGATTAATGGACATGTGTCTAAGTTAAGCAGCAGAGATAATGAAGACTTCACAAGGTACAGGAGAATGAACTCTGCTCGTTTGAACAGGAGTTTTAAACTTGTCGGCACTGGAAAGAGATGTGATGGGATTCAGTTTCATTGATTGGCTGTGAGCTGATGAAATGGCCAAAAGGCTATATTCTGCCTGGTGGGAGGTGGTAATTTGATCTTGTCCCAGTGGGATGGTTCTCAGAGTCTTGGATACAGAAAGGCAAGGGCCTGTTTAAGCAATCACTGTTCAGAATGACTGAGTGCTGTATTCCTGATGTTGCAGAGAACCCAGATGAATGAATCTACATCAAAATCATTACAGGCTGCAGGCCTCACCCTCGTTCTCTCCAGAAAATCAATGAGTGCTGTATTTCTAAAACTATAGAGGAACTGAAAGAAGCTACAGTAAAAACCTTGAACTCAAAGCAAGGTTTGAAGAGGAGCAGGGTACTGGAAACACACACCTGAAACAGCCTCTTTTTTTCTTTTACTTATTTTCTTTTACCCCTTTCTTCCCCTCTCTGTTTGTCTGTCTTGTGTGTTTGGGTAGAGGGTGAGGGCAAGTTAAAGTGGGGAATGAGGAATTAGATAATAGTTAACTAGTTGTATTTGCTGCATATCTCATGATAGTTCTTGACTGGTGACTGTAATTATTGGGCAGCCAAGGGCCAAAGATTTCAGGTATTTTTCTTTTTTTTAAATATAAATTTAGAATACCCAATTAATTTTTTCCAGTTAATGGGCAATTTAGCGTGGCCAATCCACCTACCCAGTACATCTTTACGTTGTGGGGGCGAAACCCAGGCAAACACGAGGAGAATGTGCAAACTCCACACGGACAGTGACCCGGAGCTGGGATCGAACCTGGGACCTCGGCGCCATTAGGCAGCAGGGCTCACCCACTGCACCACCATGCTGCTCCTTCGGGTATTTTTCTAAGAATTATTGGTTAATTCATGTGTGTTGTGACTCTAGGACGAGTGAGGCTAGAATTGACTGCACACTAGCTCAGGGTGTTGTAACATAATTGTGGGGCTCAGGTCCGGTATCATTGGAATGGTAGACGCCGATGTTTGGGTTACAGTGTAAATTAAACAGACACCTGGGGCGGGATTCTCTGACCCCCTGCCGAGTCGGAGAATCGCCGGGGAGTGAATCCCGCCCCTGCCATCTCCCAAACTCTCCGGCACCAGAGATTCGGCGGGGGCTCCCCCCCGGCGATTCTTTGCCCGCGATGGGCCAAAGTCCCGCTGCTGTCATGGTGGTCCCGTTGTCGGGAATCAAACCACCTACCTTACCGGCGGCTCCAGGCGGCGCGAACGGGCTCCAGGGTCCTGGGGGGGGCCGCGGAACGATCTGGCCCCGGGGGGTGCCCCCACAGTGGCCTGGCCCGCGATCGGGGCCCACCGATCGGCGGGCAGGCCCGTGCCGTGGGATTCACGCCCCGGCGATTCTCCAACTCGACGGGGGGTCAGAGAATCCTGCCCCAGGTGTCTGTTTAATTTACACTTTTCCTTCCGCGTGGGCCATAGCCTTCACGATGGCGGACGCGGAAGTGACCCCCTCCCCTGCGCATGCACGGGGATGACGCCAGCAGCCGCTGACGCTCCGGCACATGCGTGGACTTCCGTCGGCCGGCAAGTCCCTTCGGCCCCGGCTGGCGTGGCGCCAAAAGCCTTTCCCGCCGGCCGGCGGGGCGCAGCCACTCCGGCGCAGGCCTAGCCCCTCAAGGTTAGGGCCCCTAAAGGTGCGGAGAAATCCACCCGCCCGCCCCGCCGGGTAGGGGAGAATCCCGGCCCAGGTTTGTCGTGATTTAACATGATGGCTCTGGAAGCTGCTCAGGGTTTTCTTCAGGTGGCAGACTTATCTCTGGTTTATTTAAAGAAGCTTCTGAAAGACAAGCTAATGGACTTGGCAGGGGAGCTCGAAATAGAGGTACAGCTGGAGCTAGGAAGGTGGAAATAGCTGATGTGATTGATCAGCTTCTAAATTTGAAAGAGATGTTAAAAGCTCAGGCGAGCCCACAAAGTAGTGCAGCATCAAGGACACTTTCCCAAGGGGAAATTGAGCCGGAGAGAGTTCAGTTGCAGTTTGAGCATGTGAAGGAATTAAAAAGAATAGCAAAAGAAATGGAGATGAAGCAAAATGGAGATGGAAATCGGGACATTGGAATTAGAGAGAGAGGAAAAAGGGAAAGAAAGGGAGGAAATAGGAAAAGAGAGAGACTTTCCAGATTAAGGCACTGGAAATCGGAGGTGAACTGAATCCTACAACAGAACCCAGTGACAATAGGTTTAAATTTATTAAATTTATACAGGCCCTCCCAAAATTCGATGAGTCGGTGGGCTGAATCGTTTTACAGAGCTTTTGAGAAAATAACAACTCAAATCAAGTGGCCAAGGGAAAAGTAGGCTTTGCCCATGCAAAGTAAATTGAGGGGGCAGGCACAGAAAGTTCATGCTTCCCTATCAGCGCAGGTGTCTAAGGTGAAAAAGGCTGTCTGGGTACATTGGTTCCCAAAGCACATAGGCAAAGGTTTCATAATTTAAGGAGACAGCCAGGAGTGATTTATGCCGAATTTGAAAGGGTTAAGCAGCACAATTTGAACAGGTGGGTACAATCATTGGGAGTTGAAACTGCCTATGAGGGTCTGAGAGAAGTCATTCTCTTGAGGAATTTAAGAATGATCTAGCTTCGATAATGCTGAAATCCAGAGGGTGAAAACTGATAGGCAGGCAGCAGTTATAGCTGACAATTATGAGCTAATCCATACTTTAAACATCTGTTCCATCAGCCACATAATCTTAGGATAAGAAGTGGGAGAGTGAAAGCAAGGCAGGTAGCCACGGTAACGAATGGATAGTTGGGATTACTCCCCGATCTCCTCCCCAAAACAGGAAAGAAGGTACCCAGGGTGAAGGGAGACTTGCAAGGCTAGGTGTTCCCATTGTAACAAGGTGGGACACATTTGTTCAGTATGTTGGAAGTTGCAAGGAAAACCCATGGGACTGGTGGCAATTCATAAGGAGGAAAAAGGGAACAAAAATGGAGACTACTACAGGGCAGACTGTCGCACTAACGGGACCCAAGGTAAACACTGCTGTGGGAGCAGGTGTGATGAGTGAGACACAAAGGGTTGTTCAGATAGAAAAGACTTCCATTTGGCATCATGTCTCCACCTGCGTTATTCCAACGTACCATGGATCAAATTCTCAGCGGACTAGAAGATGACACCTTCTAAGGTGTCATCTTCTACTGGAGAGAAAGAAAGAAGGGCGCCTCCAAAATTTAGATGCCGCATTCCAGAGACTTAGAAGATTACGGGCGAAGAGTACAGAAGGATAAATGTGAAATCTTCAAATCTTCTTTTGAATACCTGAGACTCGTCATAGAGGCAAAGGGACTGCACAAACTTCAAAATTAAAAGCCATAACTGAGGCACCATCACCTCAAAAGGTAAATCAACTTTGATCACTATTGGGCTCATTAATCGTACGGAAGGTGATGCACTATCAATTACGACGAGACGAGAGTAGAGAGTAATCGAGGCTTTATTAGTCAGAGATGTGGAGCCTCCTACAGCTGCTGCCGAAATGGCTGCAGCTCGGTGAGCCCACACATTTATACTCTGTCTACTGGGCGGAGCCAGCAGGCAGGGATCTACCCCCGTACCTGTAGTACAGGGGCATTACCGTAATACTCTTGTATGCAGTATACACAATACAACAGTGGTGACTACCACATTCACCCCCTGTTAAAAAAAGAGCCCAGCGGGGGGGGGGGGGGGGGGGGGGGGGGTGGTGGAGGACTATTTACATACAGGTTGTTTTTTAAAAATACAGGTTGTTTAAATGTTAAGAAAGAGGCCTTGATCCGTCGTTGCGGGCGACGAAGTTGTGGTGTTGATTCAGGCATTGGTTTATTCGTCTGGGACTCCGGGAGCGTGTCGACCTCATCTTCATCCACGGGTGGGGCCAAGGGGAGGGCGGATCATCCTGGAGCGGGGGCTGAGGTGTGGTGCGCCGGGGGAAGGGAGGCTGGTGCCGGGGCAGAGAGGTGGGTGTGTGGGGATCCAGCTGGTGCCAGATCCCTAAGGGAGACTGTGTCTTGGCGGCCGTCGGGGTACGTTACGTAGGCGTACTGCAGGTTTGCGTGGAGTAGCTGTACCCTCTCAACCAACGGGACCGCCTTGTGGAGCCGCACGTGCTTGCGGAGGAGAACGGCTCCTGGAGCTGCCAGCCATGTTGGGAGAGAAACCCCGGAGGTGGACTTCCTAGGGAAGGCAAAGACACGTTTATGGGGAGTTTCGTTAGTCACAGTGCAAAGGAGCGACCGAATGGAGTGAAGGGCGTCGGGGAGGACCTCCTGCCAGCAGGAGCCCGGGAGATTTCTGGACCGTAGGGCCAGCTGGACGGCCCTCCAGACCGTCCCATTCTCCCGCTCCACCTGCCCGTTTCCCCGGAGGTTGTAGCTGGTCGTCCTGCTCGAGGTGATGCCCTGTTGAGCAGGTACTGGCGCAGCTCATCACTCATAAATGAGGATCCCCGGTCACTGTGGACGTAAGCGGGGGAACTGAACAGAGCAAAGATGGCGTTGAGGGCTTTGATGACAGACGTCACGTCAGGGCATGGGATGGCAAAGGGGAATCTTGAGTACTCGTCGACCACATTGAGAAAATACGCGTTGCGGTCGGTGGAGGGGAGGAGCCCTTTGAAGTCCGTGCTGAGGCGTTCAAAGGGCGGGAGGCCTTCACCAGGCGCGCACGGTCTGGCCGGTAGAAGTGCGGTTTACACTCCGCGCAGACCTGGCAGTCTCTGGTGATAGCCCTGACTTCCCCGATAGAGTAGGGCCTTTATGAAGTGATAAAAGCGGGTTACCCCTGGGTGACAGAGATCGTTCGGCAGGGTGTGGAGTCGGTCCACTTGTGTGCTGGCACATGTATCTCGGGATAGGGCATCGGGGGGCTCGTTGAGCTTACCGGGACGATACAAAATCTAGTAATTGTAGGGGGCGAGCTCGATCTTTCACCTCAAGATTTTATCATTTTTGATCTTGCCCCGCTGTGTGTTATTGAACATGAAGGCAACCGACCGTTGGTCAGTGAGGAGAGTGAATTTCCTGCCAGCAAGGTAAAGCCTCCAATGCCGCACAGCTTCTACGATGGCTTGGGCCTCCTTTTCGACAGAGGAGTCCCGAATTTCAGAGGCATGGAGGGTGCGGTAAAGAATGCCACGGGCCTGCCTGCCTGTTTGAGGGTGGCGGCCATAGCGACGTCTGATGCATCGCTCTCGACCTGGAAGGGGTGGGTCTCGTCGACCACGTGCATCGTGGCCTTGGCAATGTCGGCCTTGATATGGTTGAAGGCCTGTGAGCCTCGGCCATCAGTGGGAAAACGGTGGAGTGAATGAGTGGGCGGGCCGCGTGGTCGGGGTCATACACCTGTATATTGCGTGAGGCGACTGTGAGCGCGAGCGCTAGTTTCTTGGTTGCCGCAAGGTCGAGGGTAGCCCCTTCTAAGAGTCATTGGCGGATGTAGGCCGACTCTATGCCTGTAACGAACGCGTCCCTAAGTAGCAGGTCCCTAAGTATACCAGGATAGTTGAGAGGAAAAAGCAAAGTCAGGTTTGGTGACGTGAGAACGTTGTGAGGGCTAAACACCGTAAGGGCTAAAGGTCAGTAAGCATTGGCAAGGAACGACATCACCAATGAGAAGTGGATACTTGGCACCGCCTTGGCACAGACAGTGCCGGCCTCCGACACCGTTCAAACCTGGAATTATGTCATGTGGAGAAGACATGCTGATTAACTTTCAGGAACCAGAACAAGTTTGCCAGAGACAGAGTAAACCGAGAGTCCGCAACAAACTGTGACAAGTGAAGACCTCGACATTCCGGAGAACCTGACAATACCAGAAACAATTGTGGAAAGCAGAACCTCTGTTGAGGACACTTCAACAGTGCGTAAACCTGCAAAAACAATGTTGTCTCTGGTTTAGACAACTCCGCATGATGTCCAAACTCACCAGAGGTCGTAGTCAACAGGATAAAGCCGACGCCCAAGGTTCACTGACAAGCACGTAGAAATCAATGTCCTCCGAATCGTCTAACTGTTGCGTTTGTTAATTGTACATTTTGTTAAATTTTGATTGAGAATGCTATACTGTGATTCATTGCTGGAACTTCTGATGTAAAAGGTGGAGGCATTCATTTTTGTTCTTAGTTGGAACAAGGTCATTTTAAGACTCTGATCACATGACATGCTGATGACGTCATTGGCCGTTTGACTGACCAATGATGAGTCTATCTCAACAGCCTACAGTGCAAACACATTTCCAATAAAACTCTTGTTTGTTTGCACCTTTGTGGTCTGTAAGCCTATCCTTTAAACATACCACGCCCCCACCATGTAAACAAGGAGTGTGTCACAATTCAAGCAGACTAATGCTTCTGACTACTCGGAGTTTGAAATTTGGTACGTTATTTACCTTTTACACAATCTGCTACACTTCTTGAATTAATTCAAAAATACACAAGGGAGAAAAGGATAGAAAGATATAATGATGGAGTGAGTGAAGGAGGGTGGGAGGAGGCTCGTGTGGATCGTTAATGCCATTCGGCCCATTGCATTGTACCGGCTCTCTGAATGAGTGGTGGCATTCTCCCGTCATCTCCCCATCATCTTTCACATAATGGTCGGAATGCCGAATCTGTTTGAGGACCTCAGTTGAATCTGCCGCCAACACGTACTCATTCCTGGGGAACCAGTCTGGTGAATCCTTTCCGCACCTTCTCCAGTGCCACCACAAGTCTCCCCAAGTGTGACTCCCAGAATTGGACGCAAAGCTCCAGCTGAAACCAAACCTGTGTCTTATACAAGTTCAACATAACCTCCCTGCACTTGGACTCTATGCCCCTGTTAAAGCCTAGGATCCTATATGCTTTATTAACCACTCTCTCAACCTGTCCTGCCACCTTCAATGACATATTGGGGCAGCACAGTGGTTAGCACTGCTGCCTCACAGCGCCAGGGACCCTGGTTCAATTCTGGCCTTGGGTGACAGTGAGGAGTTTGCACTTTCTCCCCGTGCCCGAGTGGGTTTCCTCCCAAAATCCAAAGAAGTGCAGGTTAGGTGGATTGGCCATGCTAAATTGCCCCTTAGCGTGTCCAGGATGTGTAAGTTAGATGGGGTTTATGGGGCTGCGGAGATAGCATGGGGGCCTGACCCTAGCTAGGGTGCTCTTTCAGAGGGTCAGTGCAGACTCTATGTGTCAAATGGCCTCCTTCTGCACTGAAATGAAATGAAATGAAAATCGCTTATTGTCACGAGTAGGCTTCAATTAAGTTACTGTGAAAAGCCCCTAGTCGCCACATTCCGGTGCCTGTTCGGGGAGGCTGTTACTGGAATCGAACCGTGCTGCTGGCCTGCCTTGGTCTGCTTTAAAAGCCAGCGATTTAGCCCAGTGTGCTAAACAGCCCCTGTATGCTAAACACCCCCTGTATGTGATTCTACGATTCTATAATATGCATATATAAACTCCTCTGCTCCTCCAACCCTTGATAGATAGGAAATGTTATTTCTGATTAATGCACGCAAGAACGTTAAAATGCTTTTGACGTAGCTTCTTGACGCAGCACCTTCTGGAACCAGAGAACATGTTCTATTTTATTTGGGGCTGTGTGATGTGACAGGATTAATTAATGACTTCAGAGTAAAGGCAGCCTGAGGTAGCAGCGACGACAGTTTGACTGAATTTTATATCCAGTCTGAAAAGGGTAAAGAGTGGGTGAAAGACAAGTATTTCAAACTTAAATAAGGATGGTCTCGTGGGCATTAAAACTCATCTCAATTAATTGGGATACTACCTCGGGTTTGGATCATTAGAGAACCACTGGCAGACATTTAAGGAAATATTTCAGAATAATATTTTCCTGCCTAAAAGAAAATTTCGAAGGGGAGGAGCCAGAATCCATGGTTAACTAAAGAAGTTAAGTAAAGCATCAAACTGCACAAAGATGAGTGGTAAGACAACGATTGGTCAGAATATAAATAACAATAGAGAATGACAAAGGGTTAATCAGGAAAAAGATTAGAGTATGAGAGGAAGATAGATGGAAATGTAAAAATCGATAGTGAGAGTATTTAAACAGGAAAAGATTAAATGAAGTGAGTGTTGGTTCTCCAGAGTGTGCATAGTAGATAATAAGGAATAGCAGATGAAATGAAGAAATATTTTGCTTCTGTCTTCAAAATTAAAGATACAGAAAACATTCCAAAGGAGGATGGAACCATACCATATTTTTCCAAGAGCCTTTTCGGTGATAAATCGGGTGAGAACCCTGACGATGCCGTCAGTGGGAAAATTCATTGAATATTAAGCCTCTTCATCAATCAGTCGATCAGCCCTGACCATCCTTGTGCTCTCTGGGTATTACAGACCAGATCAGCACCGAGGGAGACATTGCAGAGACTAGCATGGAAGAAGTGTCCTGGCTGTCACCCACACCCTCCACCAGTGCAAATACTCACACCTCGGTGGAATTAACCAGTAGACCAGGCTTCTGGGTCACTCACTAGTCAGCACTTCATAAGCTGATGATCCAGAGCAAGTGGAGGCAGGGACATCCCAGGAAACCGGCAGTCGGAGGGATGCCGGAGCCCAGGACTCTGTTGGGCTCCAGGTCGTCGATGTGACCCTGGGTCCAGTCATCCCAGAGCTGCTGGAGCTGCAAAGGCAGAGTCGTGGGCATCAGGAAGGGATGACAGATTATTTCCTCAGCCTGCAAGGCCGACTGGAGGAGTCCCATTAACTTCTGTCTGAGGAGGTGGTGTGCTCACTCCTATGTAACGAGGCCAACACTAAGGGTGGCATCAGCAATGGAGACCCTGGCACAGGACGTGCTCTCCATGGTGGGGGACTCCATGACTGAGGGCATGAGCTCCATGATTCATAAGAACATAAGAACTAGGAGCAGGAGTAGGCCATCTGGCCCCTCGAGCCTGCTCTGCCATTCAATGAGATCATGGCTGATCTTTTATGGACTCAGCTCCACTTTCCGGCCTGAACACCATAATCCTTAATCCCTTTATTCTTCAAAAAACTATCTATCTTTATCTTAAAACATTTAATGAAGGAGCCTCAACTGCTTCACTGGGCAAGGACTTCCATAGATTCACAACCCTTTGGGTGAAGAAGTTCCTCCTAAGCTCAGTCCTAAATCTACTTCCCCTTATTTTGAGGCTATGCCCCCTAGTTCTGCCTAGGGGCAGCATGGTAGCATTGTGGATAGCACAATTGCTTCACAGCTCCAGGGTCCCAGATTCGATTCCGGCTTGGGTCACTGTCTGTGCGGAGTCTGCACATCCTCCCCGTGTCTGCATGGGTTTCATCCGGGTGCTCCGGTTTTCTCCCACAGTCCAAAGATGTGCAGGTAAGGTGGAGTGGCCATGATAAATTGCCCTTAGTGTCCAAAATTGCCCTTAGTGTTGGGTGGGGTTACTGGGTAATGGGGATAGGGTGGAGGTGTTGACCTCGGGTAGGGTGCTCTTTCCAAGAGCCGGTGTAGACTCGATGGGCTGAATGGCCTCCTTCTGCACTGTAAATTCTATGATATCTATGAGCTCTTATTGAAAAATCCAACAAGCTATTTCTTATTTCACCCACCAGTGGAAACAACCTGCCCACGTCTATCCTATCTATTCCCTTCATAATTTTATATGTTTCATTAAGATCCCCCCTCATCCTTCTAAATTCCAACGAGTACAGTCCCAGTCTACTCAACCTCTCCTCATAATCCAACCCCTTCAGATCTGGGATTAACCTAGTGAATCTCCTCTGCATACCCTCCAGTGCCAGTACGTCCTTTCTCAGGTAAGGAGACCAAAACTGAACACAATACTCCAGGTGTGGCCTCACTAACACCTTATACAATTGCAGCATAACCTCCCTAGTCTTAAACTCCATCCCTCGAGCAATGAAGGGCAAAATTCCATTTGCTTTCTTAATCACCTGTTGCACCTGTAAACCAACTTTTTGCGACTCATGCACTAGCACCCAGGTCTCTCTGCACAGCAGCATGTTTTAATATTTTGCCATTTAAATAATAATCCCTTTTGCTGTTATTCCTACCAAAATGAATAACCTCACATTTGTCAACATTGTATTCCATCTGCCAGACCCTAGCCCATTCACTTAACTTTCCCAAATCCCTCGGCAGACTTCCAGTATCCTCTGCACTTTTTGCTTTACCACTCATCTTAGTGTCGTCTGTAAATTTGGACACATTGCCCTTGGTCCCCAACTCCAAATCATCTGTGTAAATTGTGAACAATTGTGGCCCAACACTGATCCCTGAGGGACACCACTAGCTACTGATCGCCAACCAGAGAAACACCCATTAATCCCCACTCTTTGCTTTCTATTAATTAACCAATCCTCTATCCATGCTACTACTTTACCCATAATGCCATGCATCTTTATCTTATGCAGCAGCCTTTTGTGTGGCACCTTGTCAAAGGCTTTCTGGAAATCCAGATATACCACGTCCATTGGCTCCCTGTTATCTACCGCACTGGTAATGTCCTCAAAAACTTCCACTAAACTAGTTAGGCACGACCTGCCCTTTATGAACACCTGCTGCTTAGGCCCAATAGGACAATTTCCATCCAGATGCCTCGCTATTTCTTCCTTGATGATAGATTCCAGCATCTTCCCTACTACCGAAGTTAAGCTCACTGGCCTATAATTTACCGCTTTCTGCCTACCTCCTTTTTTAAACAGTGGTGTCACATTTGCTCATTTCCAATTCGTCGGGACCACCCCAGAGTCTAGTGAATTTTGGTAAATTATCACTAGTGCATCTGCAATTTCCCTAGCCATCTCTTTTAGCACTCTGGGATGCATTCCATCAGGGCCAGGAGACTTGTCTACCTTTAGCCCCATTAGCTTGCCCATCACTACCTCCTTAGTGATAACAATCGTCTCAAGTCCTCACCTGTCATAGCCTCATTTCTATCAGTCGCTGGCATGTTATTTGTGTCTTCCACTGTGAAAACCAACCCAAAAAAACCTGTTCAGTTCCTCAGCCATTTCCTCATCTCCCATTATTAAAACTCCCTTCTCATCCTCTAAAAGACCAATATTTACCTTAGCCACTCTTTTTTGTTTTATATATTTGTAGAAACTTTTACTATCTGTTTTTATATTCTGAGCAAGTCATCTCTCAGAATCTATCTTACTCTTCTTTATAGCTTTTTTAGCAGCTTTCTTTTGCCCCCTAAAGGTTTCCCAGTCCTCTAGTCTCCCACTAATCTTTGCCACTTTGTATGCTTTTTCCTTCAATTTGATACTCTCCCTTATTTCCTTAGATATCCACGGTCGATTATCCCTCTTTCTACCGTCCTTCCTTTTTGTTGGTATATACCTTTGCTGAGCACTGTGAAAAATCGCTTGGAAGGTTCTCCACTGTTCTTCAACTGTTTCACCATAAAGTCTTTGCTCCCAGTCTACCTTAGCTAGTTCTTCTCTCATCCCCTTGTAATCTCCTTTGTTTAAGCACAAAACACTAGTGTTTGATTTTACCTTCTCACCCTCCATCTGTATTTTAAATTCCACCGTATTGTGATCGCTCCTTCCGAGAGGATCCCTAACTATGAGATCATTAATCAATCCTGTCTCATTACACAGGACTAGATCTAGGACCGCTTGTTCCCTTGTAGGTTCCATTACATACTGTTCTAGGAAACTATTGCGGATACATTCTATAAACTCCTCCTCAAGGCTGCCTTGACCAACCTGGTTAAACCAATCGACTTGTAGATTAAAATCCCCCATGATAACTCCTGTACCATTTTTACCTGCATCAGTTATTTCTTAGTTTATTGCCTGCCCCACCATAATGTTACTATTTGGTGGCCTATAGACTACTCCTATCAGTGACTTTTTCGCCTTACTATTCCTTATTTCCACCCAAATGGATTCAACCTTATCCCCCATAGCACTGATGTCATCCCTTACTATTGCCCGGATGTCATCCTTAAATAACAGAGCTACACCACCTCCCTTACCATCCACTCTGTCTGAATAGTTTGATACCCTCGGATATTTAACTCCCAGTCGTGACCATCCTTTAACCATGTTTCAGTAATGGCCACTAAACCATAGTCATTCATGATGATTTGCGCCATCAACTCATTTACTTTATTCCGAATACTACGAGCATTCAGGTAAAGTACACTTATGTTGGCTTTTATACCTCTGTTTTGAATCTTCACACCTCGATCAGTAACCTCTCCGAAGTTATATTTCCTCTTAACTTTTCTCCTAATTTTCCTTGTCGTTGAACCTATATCTTCATGTAACAATCTGCCGCGTCACTTTCCATTTATGTTTTTACTTCCTGTTTTATTCCTTTTAGTATTACTGGCCTATTCACTGAGCTCCCATCAGTCACTGTACCTTGTACTGTCGCTCTTTTTGATTTTTGACTATGTCTTCTCTGCCTTACACTTTTCCCCTACTGCCTTTTGTTTCTGTCCCTGTTTTACTACCTTCCGACCTCCTGCATCGGTTCCCATCCCCCTGCCACATTAGTTTAAACCCTCCCCAACAGCTCCAGCATGGCTTCAACTACATGGTGAAGGGACTGGTGGGAATCCATGAATGTCAGCACCAGAGGACGGTGGGGTTTCCAGGTCTTACTCCAGCTGCCCCTCTATCCCAGGAACCCCCCTGGCACCTGAAGGAAAGAGGATTGGCAAGAGCTTAGCCTGGGGCTCTCCACCCAGAGAACGCTGGCACGTCCAGCACATCTGACACCCTTGTCCCAGTGAGTGACACACCTCCAGCCCTGCACACCGAGGAGGGAAACACTGCGACACCCAAGTAGTCTGAAAGCAGGCCGGGACACTCAAGGTCCAGACCCCCCCCCCAGGGGATGCCCACCAAGGCCATCTCAGGCAGCAGGGCGTGGAAGTCAGCAGGCAGCCTCAACCTCAGCTGTGAATCCTGGGAATACACCTAGACGTAGTGAGAGGGTGAGGAAGTTAAGAATGTGTAGGCCCCTAGTGGGCATGAATGAAGCGAGGCACCAGTCAGGGCAAGTCACATTGTAATATCGCTCTTGTATTAAACATCACTTTGTTCGCCCTCACAGACCCTCCACCCCATCGTCATGGCGTCACGCTCCGCAAACCCCCGCGTCAACTCAGTGTGAGAATCGCAGACTGTGTCTCTCCCCCCAGCCACACCTACCACGCAGTAAAGACACATTGCTGCTGGCACTCCTCCAGCTCATTGGCCACCTCCTGAGACCCTTTCTCCTTGAGCAGCCATCGCTCCAACCGCTGCGCCCCCCTCAAAGACAGCTGAGGTCTGCCAGCGTTGCTAGATGTAATTATCATGGCCGCTCCCTGGGAAACGGGCACAAACCTGGTGATGAATGGGCACAGATGAGCTGGACAGTGAGGGACATGTATCCCCCCTGCACCTGGGGCATGCCTGTTATGCGGGCAAAGCCCGTGGCCCTGGCATCGGCTCGCCTGGTCCCAGTCCAAGGTGTATATGTGGGACCTCCCAAATACTGCACCTGTGACCGCCTTATACACCCAAAAGTTTATCGGGAGTAGATGGGAATGTGGAATTTGAGGAACAAACAGATTGGCCATGATCTTGCTATGATGGATCAGGCTCGAGGGGCCGAATGGCCTACTTCTGCTCCTATTTTGTATGTCCGAATGAAAGCTAATTCCTGTTTTCGGCAGATCTTTTGCAGCTCAGTAAATGTTGGCAATCCCAAACCCTTTCAACCTGTTTGATCCTAAACCCGGTCCTGGCAAACCCTAAAAGACTAGACCCCTGCAGCACAGCCCCTGGGTGTTGCAAAACTAGACCATCTTATACACCCCCCCCCCCCCCCAAGCAATCCCAAACCCCAACCCAATGTCTGCACAAGTCCCAACTGACATAGATGCGGTCATTTGTCAGCTGAAAATGAAGCATTATTCTGTACAGTGCGAGATTCTGTCTAATGGTTTATTCCGATATCTGCAAAGATCAAACTTATAGAACATAGAACAGTACAGCACAGAACAGGCCCTTCGGCCCTCAATGTTGTGCCGAGCCATGATCACCCTACTCAAACCCACGTATCCACCCTATACCTGTAACCCAACAACCCCCCCCTTAACCTTACTTTTATTAGGACACTACGGGCAATTTAGCATGGCCAATCCACCTAACCCACACATCTTTGGACTGTGGGAGGAAACCGGAGCACCCGGAGGAAACCCACGCACACAGGGGGAGGACGTGCAGACTCCACACAGACAGTGACCCAGCCGGGAATCGAACCTGGGACCCTGGAGCTGTGAAGCATTTATGCTAACCACCATGCTACCCTGCTGCCCCAACTTAAAACAACCAAAGTGATGCTCACTTCCAGGACTCAGAAAAGAGACAATTCAACAACATGTCAAAATGATGATAAAGAGACGAAGAGATGGGAGATTCATGTGTCCTGGACCCACAAACGCAAGATTAGCTGATGGCTCCTGATTACCACTATGCTGCAGTGTGATCTAGCCCAGTAAATCTGTTGCTGCAGTTTCAGAGCGTCTGGGGCCCATCACAAACATTGGGAGAAATTCTTGGTCCAGGTGCAGCAAGAGGATGGTGTCACTCTGAGGCAGCTTCATGCTCAATCTCAGTGAATACCATTACAGACGCCTCAGACATTGCAAATGCCAGTTTGTGAAATCCCAAATCTCTGCTACTCACTTAGATTAACAATTGACACCACTTGGCCTTGCCTGTTGAAACTGTACACCGTAATTATGGATATACAGTCCACAACACAACCTTATTATTCACCAGTAATCCCAGCCACCATGGTTCTGTATCAGATTCTGATCACTGTGGTTACAGCTACCACCCCTTAATATAATAAACCTCACAGATTACATTTCCCAGTGAAACTGATTGTTAACAAATGCCCCAGCACCTGCATATCTCAGAAACCCTGCCCCAGTGCCCACACACCCCCTCTCTCACACGATACACACTGGCCCAGTGCCCACACACCCCTCTCTCACCCCATACACACTGCCCCAGTGCCCACACACCCTCATTTCATAAACCCTGCCCCAGTGCCCACACCCCCCTCTCTCACACGATACACACTGCCCCAGTGCCCACACACCCCTCTCTCATCCCATACACACTGCCCCAGTGCCCACACACCCTCATTTCATAAACCCTGCCCCAGTGCCCACACCCCCCTCTCTCACACGATACACACTGCCCCAGTGCCCACACACCCCTCTCTCACCCCATACACACTGCCCCAGTGCCCACACACCCTCATTTCATAAACCCTGCCCCAGTGTCCACACACCCCTCTCTCACCCCATACACACTGCCCCAGTGCCCACACACCCTCATTTCATAAACCCTGCCCCAGTGCCCACACACCCTCATTTCATAAACCCTGCCCCAGTGCCCACACGCCCCTCTCTCACCCCATACACACTGCCCCAGTGCCCACACACCCTCATTTCATAAACCCTGCCCCAGTGCCCACACACCCCTCTCTCACACGATACACACTGCCCCAGTGCCCACACACCCCTCTCTCACACGATACACACTGCCCCAGTGCCCACACGCCCCTCTCTCACCCCGTACACACTGCCCCAGTGCCCACACACCCTCATTTCATAAACCCTGCCCCAGTGCCCACACACCCTCATTTCATAAACCCTGCCCCAGTGCCCACACGCCCCTCTCTCACCCCATACACACTGCCCCAGTGCCCACACACCCTCATTTCATAAACCCTGCCCCAGTGCCCACACACCCCTCTCTCACACGATACACACTGCCCCAGTGCCCACACGCCCCTCTCTCATCCCGTACACACTGCCCCAGTGCCCACACACCCTCATTTCATAAACCCTGCCCTAGTGCCCACACACTCCTCTCTCAGCCCATACACACTGCCCCAGTGCCCACACACCCCTCTCTCACCCCATACACACTGCCCCAGTGCCCACACACCCCTCTCTCAGCCCATACAAACTGCCCCAGTGCCCACACACCCCTCTCTCACCCCATACACACTGCCCAAGTGCCCACACACCTTCATTTCATAAACCCTGCCCCAGTGCCCACACACCCCCTCTCACACGATACACACTGCCCCAGTGCCCACACACCCTCATTCCATAAACCCTGCCCCAGTGCCCACACACCCCTCACCTATAAATCTTACCTGTGCCAACACTTAAGCGATTCCCACAACACATCCCCACACCTGTCATAAGCACCTGTCTCACTCCCCGTTCCCAGGTTCCCTCCTTACCGAAGATGGTGATGTTCTTCACCTGTCCAGGGAGGAGTTGTTGCGAATCCAGCAGCCGGTACCATCCATTCGGATAGACCGGTGGCAGCTCCCCTTTCTTGCGCCTCCTCCTGACTTCATTGGCCGCCTGTCGCTTGCTGGTGCCGGGCTCGGGGATGTAGCCGACCTGGTGGGGGGCTCGGAGGATCAGCAGGGGGGCGGCCAGGAGGCGCATGAGGCAGAGGGTCAGGAGGAGCAGCCCCAGGCAGGCAGCAGGGAGCCAGCAGCTGGCAGCCTCCAGCTCCATGTCCCCAGCGAGTGCCGGAGTCCCGGCCGCTCACACCTGAGTCCCGGCGACGGACCCGCCCCTCATACCTGCAGCAAGACGTCAGCAACTCACCTGAGGCAGAGAAACACACCTGAGAGGCAATGCAGCCAACCTGGAGAGAGGCAATAAACCCAACCTGGGGAGAGGGGCAATAAACCCAACCTGGAGAGAGGCAATAAACCCAACCTGGGGAGAGGGGCAATAAACCCAACCTGGAGACAGGGGCAATAAACCCAACCAGGAGACAGGGGCAATAAACCCAACCTGGAGACAGGGGCAATAAACCCAACCTGGAGAGAGGGGCAATAAACCCAACCTGGGGAGAGGGGCAATAAACCCAACCTGGGGAGAGGGGCAATAAACCCAACCTGGGGAGAGGAGGCAATAAACCCAACCTGGGGAGAGGCAATAAACCCAACCTGGGGAGAGGGGCAATAAACCCAACCTGGGGAGAGGGGCAATAAACCCAACCTGGGGAGACGGGCAATAAACCCAACCTGGGGAGAGGGGCAATAAACCCAACCTGGAGAGAGGGGCAATAAACCCAACCTGAGGAGAGGGGCAATAAACCCAACCTGGAGAGAGGGGCAATAAAACCAACCTGGAGAGAGGCAAAAAACCCAACCTGGAGAGAGGGGCAATAAACCCAACCTGGGGAGAGGGGCAATAAACCCAACCTGGAGAGAGGCGCAATAAACCCAAACTGGGGAGAGAGGCAATAAACCCAACCTGGAGAGAGGAGCAATAAACCCAACCTGGAGAGAGGGGCAATAAACCCAACCTGGGGAGAGGGGCAATAAACCCAACCTGGAGAGAGGCAATAAACCCAACCTGGAGAGGCAATAAACCCAACCTGGAGAGGCAATAAACCCAACCTGGAGAGAGGGGCAATAAACCCAACCTGGAGAGAGGGGCAATATACCCAACCTGGAGAGAGGCAATAAACCCAACCTGGGGAGAGGGAATAAACCCAACCTGGAGAGAGGGGCAATAAACCCAACCTGGAGAGAGGGGCAATAAACCCAACCTGGAGAGAGGGGCAATAAACCCAACCTGGAGAGGGGGCAATATACCCAACCTGGAGAGACGCAATAAACCCAACCTGGAGAGAGGGGCAATAAACCCAACCTGGAGACAGGGGCAATAAAGGCAACCTGGGGAGAGAGGCAATAAACCCAACCTGGGGAGAGGGGTAATAAACCCAACCTGGGGAGAGGGGCAATAAACCCAACCTGGGGAGAGGGGCAATAAACCCAACCTGGAGACAGGGGGCAATAAACCCAACCTGGAGAGAGGCAATAAACCCAACCTGGAGAGAGGGGCAATAAACCCAACCTGGGGAGGGGCAATAAACCCAACCTGGAGAGAGGGGGCAATAAACCCAACCTGGAGAGGGGCAATAAACCCAACCTGGAGAGAGGGGCAATAAACCCAACCTGGAGACAGGGGCAATAAACCCAACCTGGAGAGAGGGGCAATAAACCCAACCTGGGGAGGGCCAATAAACCCAACCTGGAGAGAGGGGCAATAAACCCAACCTGGGGAGGGGCAATAAACCTAACCTGGAGAGAGGGGGCAATAAACCCAACCTGAAGAGAGGCAATAAAACCAACCTGGAGAGAGGAGCAATAAACCCAACCTGGAGAGAGGGGCAATAAACCCAACCTGGGGAGGGGCAATAAACCCAACCTGGAAAGAGGGGCAATAAACCCAACCTGGGGAGGGGCAATAAACCCAACCTGGAGAGAGGGGGCAATAAACCCAACCTGGAGAGAGGCAATAAACCCAACCTGGAGAGAGGAGCAATAAACCCAACCTGGAGAGAGGGGCAATAAACCCAACCTGGGGAGAGGGGCAATAAACCCAACCTGGAGAGAGGCAATAAACCCAACCTGGAGAGGCAATAAACCCAACCTGGAGAGGCAATAAACCCAACCTGGAGAGAGGGGCAATATACCCAACCTGGAGAGAGGGGCAATAAACCCAACCTGGAGAGAGGCAATAAACCCAACCTGGAGAGAGGCAATAAACCCAACCTGGAGAGAGGGGCAATAAATCCAACCTGGAGGGAGGGGGGGGGGGCAATAAACCCAACCTGGGGAGAGGGGCAATAAACCCAACCTGGAGACAGGGGGCAATAAACCCAACCTGGAGAGAGTCAATAAACCCAACCTGGAGAGAGGGGGCAATAAACCCAACCTGGAGAGAGGGGCAATAAACCCAACCTGGAGAGAGGGGCAATAAACCCAACCTGGAGAGAGGGGGCAATAAACCCAACCTGGAGAGAGGGGGCAATAACCCCAACCTGGTGACAGGGGGCAATAAACCCAACCTGGAGAGAGGCAGTAAACCCAACCTGGAGAGAGGGGGCAATAAACCCAACCTGGGGAGAGGGGGCAATAAACCCAACCTCGGGAGAGGGGCAATAAACCCAACCTGGAGAGAGGCAATAAACCCAACCTGGAGAGAGGGGGCAATAAACCCAACCTGGAGGGGGGGGGCAATAAACCCAACCTGGAGAGAGGGGCAATAAACCCAACCTGGAGAGAGGGGCAATAGACCCAACCTGGAGAGAGGAGGCAATAAACCCAACCTGGAGAGAGGGGGCAATAAACCCAACCTGGAGACAGGGGGCAATAGATCCAACCTGGAGACAGGGGGCAATAAACCCAACCTGGAGAGAGGGGCAATAAACCCAACCTGGAGAGAGGGGGCAATAAACCCAACCTGGAGACAGGGGGCAATAAACCCAACCTGGAGACAGAGGGCAATAGACCCAACCTGGAGAGAGGGGCAATAAACCCAACCTGGAGAGAGAGGCAATAAACCCAACCTGGAGAGAGGCAATAAACCCAACCTGGACAGAGGGGCAATAAACCCGACCTGGAGACAGGGGGCAATAAACCCAACCTGGAGGGAGGGGCAATAAACCCAACCTGGAGAGAGGCAATAAACCCAACCTGGAGAGAGGAGCAATAAACCCAACCTGGAGGGAGGGGCAATAAACCCAACCTGGAGAGAGGCAATACACCCAACCTGGAGACAGGGGGCAATAGACCCAACCTGGAGAGAGGCAATAAACCCAACCTGGAGACAGGGGGCAATAAAGGGATCTCTCTCTGATTTAAGATCTGTGATTGAGGGATCCCTCTTCTCTGAGAATTGTAATAGAGGGATCTGCTCTCCCCTGAGATTTATAATAGAGGGGTCTGCTCTCCTCTGAGACTTGTAATAGAGGGATAAGCTCTCCTATAAGATTTGTAATAGAGGTATCTCTATTACAAATCTATAAACCTCTGAGGTTTGTAATTGAGGGGTCTCTCTCCTCTGAGATAGTGATTGAGGGGTCCGCTCTCTTCTGAGATTTGTAATAGAGGGATCTGCTCTCCTCCAAGGTTTATAATGGAGGGATCTCTCTCTCTTCTGAGATCTGTGATTAAGGGATCCCTCTCCACTGAGATTTGTAACAGATGGATCTGATCTACTCTGAGATTTGTAATGGAGGGAAATCTTTACTCTGAGATTTGTAGTGGGGGGAATCTCTCTCTCCTCTGAGCTTTGTAATAGAGGGATCCCTCTGCTCTGAGATTTGTAATAGAGGGATCTGCTCTCCTCTGAGATTTGTAATGGAGGGATCTGTCCTTTGAGATTTGTAATAGAGGGTTCCCTCTGCTTGAGATTTGTAAGAGAGGGATCTGGTCTCCTCTGCGATTTTTAATAGCAGGATCTGCTCTCCTCTGAGATTTGTAATAGAGGGATCTCTCTCTGCTCTGAGATTTGTAATAGAGGGATCTCTCTCTCCTCTGAGATTTGTAATGGAGGGATATCTCTCTCCTCTGAGATTTGTAATGGAGGGATCTCTCTCTCCTCTGAGGTTTGTAATGGAGTGTTCTATCTACTCTGAGATTTGTAATGGAGGGATCTATCTACTCTAAGATTTGTAATAGAGGGATCTCTCTCTCCTCTGAGATTTGTAATGGAGGGATATCTCTCTCCTCTGAGATTTGTAATGGAGGGATCTCTCTCTCCTCTGAGATTTGTAATGGAGGGATCTCTCTCTCCTCTGAGATTTGTAATGGAGGGATCTCTCTCTCCTCTGAGGTTTGTAATGGAGGGTTCTATCTACTCTGAGATTTGTAATGGAGGGATCTATCTACTCTGAGATTTGTAACAGAGGGATCTCTCTCTCCTCTGAGATTTGTAATGGAGAGTGGTGTGTTAGGCAGGCTGGGTCGACGTGGACTGCACTTGATGCAGTGTAGCGGGAGACAGACGTCTAACACTCGATAAGATGCAACACGATTTTATTTAACGTCTTCACTAATATACATGTTTAACTGTGGGTTGACACTATGCTGACTTGACTGGAGACCTAGTACTAGCCTGACCTGACTTACTAGCTACCGCATGGTGTTGGCACTGGCTAGCTCATGGACTCTGACTGTCTCAGTGGCTGGGTCCAGAGAGAGCGGGAAACCCAGTGCCCTCTGGCTTTATAGTGGTAGTGTCCTGTCTGGTGATTGGCTGCTGTGTTCTGTGTGCTTACTGGTCATCCTATGTGTCAATCACTGCCTGTCTGCACTCCATTATATACATAGATGTATATTATGTCAGAGGGATCTCTCTCTCCTCTGAGATTTGTAATGGAGGGATCTTCTCTACTCTGCGATTTGTACAGTAAGAAGTCTTACAACACCAGGTTAAAGTCCAACAGGTTTGTTTCAAACACTCGCTTTCGGAGCACTGCTCCTTCCTCAGGTGAATGAAGAGGTTTGTTCCAGAAACATATATATAGACAAATTCAAAGATGCCAGATAATGCTTAGAATGCGAGCATTTGCAGGTAATTGAATCTTTACAGATCCAGAGATAGGGGTAATCCCAGGTTAAAGAGGTGTGAATTGTCTCAAGACAGGAC
The DNA here is from genome assembly GCF_902713615.1 of Scyliorhinus canicula. Taxonomy (NCBI): domain Eukaryota; kingdom Metazoa; phylum Chordata; class Chondrichthyes; order Carcharhiniformes; family Scyliorhinidae; genus Scyliorhinus; species Scyliorhinus canicula. The sequence goes on along the minus strand of NC_052166.1, from coordinate 17,778,943 downwards.
ACTTGGTAGGATTTTGCAAACTCAGGCCAGATGGTGGGGGATGAATGTAATGTGACATGCTCAAACAGGTTGGACTTTAACCTGGTGTTGTAAGACTGTGCTCACCCCAGTCCAACGCCGGCATCCCCACACCATGGCTGCGATTTGTAGTGGAGGGATCTATCTACTCTGAGATTTATAATAGAGGGATCTCTCTCTCCTCTCTGAGATTTGTAATAGAGGGATCTCTCTCTCCTCTGAGATTTGTAATAGAGGGATCTCTCTCTCCTCTGAGATTTGTAATAGAGGGATCTCTCTCTCCTCTGAGATTTGTAATAGAGGGATCTCTCTCTCCTCTGAGATTTGTAATAGAGGGATCTCTCTCTCCTCTACAGTCTCTCGGGTTTTATGGACCTCGAATGAGGGGCAATAGAATCAAAGAGTGGGAGGCATTGAATCACTGGGCAGGCAATGTGGATCTCAGAATGACAGTTACAGAAATCCCTGTCGGCCTAAATATGGAACCTCCCAGAACAGTTGCATTTCTGATCTTTGCTGCCCCCTGCTGTGCAGTCCCTGACCCATTACTGCCATGACTTGAATACACGGTAGTTCCGTGCAGTTTCCTGCTTCTGGTACTTGCAGTGGTTCATGTCAGCTTGAGGCAGGCAATAGTAAACATTTTTATCCCATATTTTGGTGCATTAGTGCAAGTTAGTGCAGTCGAATGTTCCTCCTGCAGAATGTGGGAGGAAAGGGTCACCTCTAGTGTCCCTTCTGACTACATCTGCGGGAAGTGCACCCAACTCCAGCTCCTCAAGAGCCGCGTTAGGGACCTGGAGCTGGAGCTGGATGATCTTCGGATCATTCGGGAGGCGGAGGAGGTTATTGAGAGGAGTTATAGGGAGGTAGTCACACCTCAGGTAAAAGAAGAAGGTAGATGGGTTACCGTCAGGGGAGGGAGAGGGAACCGGCAGGCAGTGCAGGGATCCCCTGTGGTCGTTCCCCTCTATAACAAGTATACCGTTTTGGATACTGTTGCGGGGGACGACTTACCAGGGGTAAGCAATAGGGCACAGGTCTCTGGCACAGAGTCTGTCCCTGTTGCTCAGAAGGGAAGGGAGAAGAGGAACAGAGCACTTGTCATTGGGGACTCCATAGTTAGAGGAACAGACAGGAGGTTCTGTGGGAACGAAAGAGACTCACGGTTGGTGTGTTGCCTCCCAGGTGCCAGGGTTCGTGATGTCTCTGATCGTGTTTTTGGGATCCTTAAGGGGGAGGGGGAGCAGCCCCAAGCCGTGGTCCACATAGGTACCAACGACATAGGTAGGAAGAGAGATGGGGATTTGAGACAGAAATTCCGGGAGCTAGGGTGGAAGCTGAGAGCTAGAACAAACAGAGTTGTTATCTCTGGGTTGTTACCCGTGCCACATGCTAGCGAAGTGAGAAATAAGGAGAGAGAGGAGTTGAACACGTGGCTACAGGGATGGTGCAGGAGGGAGGGTTTTAGTTTCCTGGATAATTGGGGCTCATTCTGGGGTAGGTGGGACCTCTACAAACAGGATGGTCTTCACCTGAACCAGAGGGGTACCAATATCCTGGGGGGGAGATTTGCTAGTGCTCTTCGGGGGGGTTTAAACTAATTCAGCAGGGGGATGGGAACCTAAATTGTAGTCCCAGTGTACAGGATGTTGAGAGTAGTGAGGTCAGGGATAGGGTTAAAAGTTCGAAAGAGGGCACCGGCAAGCAGGACGCTGGTTTGAAGTGTGTCTACTTCAACGCCAGGAGCATCCGGAATAAGGTGGGTGAGCTTGCAGCATGGGTTGGTACCTAGGATCTCGATGTTGTGGCGATTTAGGAGACATGGGTAGAGCAGGGACAGGAATGGTTGTTGCAGGTTCCAGGATTTAGATGTTTCTGTAAGAACAGAGAAGATGGTAAAAGAAGGGGGGGGTGTGGCATTGTTAATCAAGGAAAGTATTACGGCGGTAGAAAGGACGCTTGAGGACTCGTCTACTGAGGCAGTATGGGCCGAGGATAGGAACAGTAGAGGAGAGGTCACCCTGTTGTGAGTTGTCTATAGACCTCCAAATAGTTCCAGAGATGTAGAGGAAAGGATTGCAAAGATGATTCTCGACAGGAGCGAGAGTAACAGGGTTGTTGTTATGGGGGACTTTAACTTTCCAAATATTGACTGGAAATACTATAGTTCGAGTACGATAGATGGGTCAGTTTTTGTGCAGTGTGTGCAGGAGGGTTTTCTGACACAATATGTAGACAGGCCAACAAGGGGCGAGGCCACATTGGATTTGGTACTGTGAACCCGGCCAGGTGTTAGATTTAGATGTAGGTGAGCACTTTGGTGATAGTGATCACAACTCGGTTATGTTTACTTTAGCAATGGGCAGGGATAGGTATATACCGCAAGGCAAGAATTATAGCTGGGGGAAAGGCAATTATGATGCTATTCGGCAAGATTTAGGATGTATAGGATGGGGAAGGAAACTGCAGGGGATGGGTACAATCGAAATGTGGAGCTTTTTCAAGGAACAGCTACTGCGTGTCCTTGATAAGTATGTACCTGTCAGGCAGGGAGGAAGTTGTCGAGCAAGGGAACCGTGGTTTACTAAGGAAGCTGAAGCACTTGTCAAGAGGAAGAAGAAGGCTTATGTTAGGATGAGACATGAAGGCTCAGTTAGGGCACTTGAGAGTTACAAGTTAGCCAGGAAGGACCTAAAGGGAGAGTTAAGAAGAGCGAGGAGAGGACACGAAAAGTCGTTGGCGGATAGGATCAAGGAAAACCCTAAGGCTTTCTATAGGTATATCAGGAACAAAAGAATGACTAAAGTAAGATTAGGGCCAATCAAGGATAGTAGTGGAAAGTTGTGTGTGGAATCAGAGGAGATAGGGGAAGCGTTAAATGGATATTTTTCGTCAGTGTTTATACTGGAGAAAGACAATGTTGTCGAGGAGAACACTCAGGTTCAGTCGACCAGGCTAGATGGAATTGAGGTTCAAAAGGAGGAGGTGTTAGCAATTTTGGAAAATGTCAAAATAGATAAGTCCCCTGGGCCAGATGGGATTTATCCTAGGATTCTCTGGGAAGCCAGGGAGGAGATTGCAGAGCCTTTGTCCTTGATCTTTATGTCGTCTTTGTCGACAGGAATAGTGCCGGAAGACTGGAGGATAGCAAATGTTGTCCCCTTGTTCAAGAAGGGGAGTAGAGACAACCCTGGTAATTATAGACCTGTGAGCCTTACTTCGGTTGTGGGTAAAATGTTGGAAAAGGTTATAAGAGATAGGGTTTATAATCATCTTGAAAAGAACAAGTTGATTAGCGATAGTCAACACGGTTTTGTGAAGGGTAGGTCATGCCTCACAAACCTTATTGAGTTTTTTGAGAAGGTGACCAAACAGGTGGATGACGGTAAAGCGGTTGATGTGGTGTATATGGATTTCAGTAAGGTGTTTGATAAGGTTTGATAAGGCTATTGCAGAAAATAAGGAAGTATGGAATTGAAGGTGATTTAGCGGTTTGGATCAGTAATTGGCTAGCTGAAAGAAGACAGAGGGTGGTGGTTGATGGCAAATGTTCATCCTGGAGTTCAGTTACTAGTGGTGTACCACAAGGATCTGTTTTGGGGCCACTGCTGTTTGTCATTTTTATAAATGACCTGGAAGAGGGTGTAGAAGGATGGGTTAGTAAATTTGCAGATGACACGAAGGTCGGTGGAGTTGTGGATAGTGCTGAAGGATGTTATAGGATACAGAGGGACATAGATAAGCTGCAGAGCTGGGCTGAGAGGTGGCAGATGGAGTTTAATGCGGAAAAGTGTGAGGTGGTTCACTTTGGAAGGAGTAACAGGAATGCAGAGTACTGGGCTAATGGCAAGATTCTTGGTAGTGTAGATGAACAGAGAGATCTCGGCATCCAGGTACATAAATCCCTGAAAGTTGCCCCCCAGGTTAATAGGGCTGTTAAGAAGGCATATGGTGTGCTAGCCTTTATAAGCAGGGGGATTGAGTTTCGGAACCACAAGGTCATGCTGCAGCTGTACATAACTCTGGTGCGGCCGCTCCTGGAGTACTGCGTGCAGTTCTGGTCACCACATTATAGGAAGTATGTGGAAGCTTTGGAAAGGGTTCAGAGGAGATTTACTAGGATGTTGCCTGGTATGGAGGGAAGGTCGTACGAGGAAAGGCTCAGGGAATTGAGGTTGTTTTTGTTAGAGAGGAGAAGGCTGAGAGGTGACTTAATAGAGACATATAAGATAGCCAGAGGGTTAGATAGGGTGGACAGTGAGAGTCTCTTTCCTCGGATGGTGATGACCAACACGAGGGGACATAGCTTTAAATTGAGGGGTGATAGATATAGGACAGATGGCAGAGGCAGCTTCTTTACTCAGAGAGTAGTAGGGGTGTGGAACGCCCTGCCTGCAACAGTAGTAGACTCGCCAACTTTAAGGGCATTTAAGTGGTCACTGGATAGACATATGGATGAAAATGGAATAGTGTAGGTCAGATAGGCTTCAGATGGTTTCACAGGTCGGCGCAACATCGAGGGCCGAAGGGCCCGTACTGCGCTGTAGTGTTCTATGTTCTATGTTCTATGTTCTTAGTGTGACACATAAAATCAATGTCCAGCAAGCTAAAAGTAGATATAAGTACTCTCGGCTCAGATATGTTGGAGCAGTTTTGTGTGTCAGGACTTCAGCATGTGAGAGCTTGTGGCTAGTGAGGCTGCCCAGAGTGAACACGGGTAGGCGTCTCCATCGTAAATCTCCCTGACCCAGAGTCACAAGATTCACAGAAACTGAGCAGTACCTGAATATGTTTACTCCAGACTTTGACTACCTTCTAAACCGGGGCTAGGTAAATTGTGGGCTGTGACTCCCAGGGGCAGTGAGCTATCAGACAGCTGCGGCTGCAACAGGTTGAACTATTTTCTGACAGCTGGGTGGGGCCCCTTTAAATGTTTGTGTTTTCTGTTGGTGGACATGGCCCAATGGTCTGCTCTCCGAGGCTCCACTGCTGCTCCAACGAGAAGCCCGTGCGAAGGTCAGTATTTCTGAGAGAATTCCTGGGCGAGATTCTCGGTTTGAGAGACTGAGTGTTGACGCCGGGACTTCATTGCGTCGGGGTCTCATTCCCATTGGGGGCCCTGGTTCCTGGAGTAATTCAGGGCGTGCTAACGGACAAGCCATCTGCCCACGAGAATCTCGAGCAATTCCCATTCCCTGGGCTCGGAATTGATGCTGGGGAGCTTGACATGCAGGAGCTCTTCACACGCACTCTCATTCTGGCCAATAGTCCAGAGAAGACCTGCCCCAAGCTTCACGGACGCGGAGCTGGAGAGAATACAAGATGCAATGGAGGGGAGGCGAGCCACCTTCTTCCCCAGAATGGGCAGGAGGGCGCCGCCCCCAGGTGTCAACTGGGCCTGGGCGGAGGTGGCAGAGTCGGCCGGTGCTGTGGGCATCACCAGGCGGACGGCGGTGTCTCAAAAAGACGAAAAACATCCTTAGGTCAGCTCAGGTGAGAATCGCCTCAACCTTTTTTTTATAAATATTTTTATTCTCCATTTTCACATTTGCTTCATAAGTTACAACCCACCAACAAACAGTAAACGGTAACAAATACAATGCCAATCCCCTTATCAACAACAACGATCCCATCCCCCCACCCCACCCCCCCCAAAACAACAGCCCACCTGACAATATAAGCATCAAATAAGATGAAACCTCCCAAGGTGGAATAAAAGGAAAAAAGGAAAAGGAATCAGGAATTTTCTTTGGTCACCATTGACATATACAGTCCACCCCCCAACCCACCCCCCCTAATATTCAATGCCATCCAACCCCCGAACGAGTACCGTGAATGGCAACCATAAATTGTCGACACCCCCCTCCCAGACTCCTCCCCTCCACTTCCTCTTGTAAACTCCTCCCCCCAACCTCGGTTCCTTCCCCCAACTTTTTACCCCGGCTTGACTCACCAAAACCTGTTCTGCCAGACTCCGATGGCCGCAGCCCCTGCCCCCACCTCACTCCTGTTCACTGGCTGGCTTAAACCGGCCAGCGTGAAGGCCCCCGCCCGGGTCTCCTTCCCCCTTGCCCGGTCCCACAGAATCAAGAAATCTCCTTTAGCACACAACCCCAATATACGCACCCAAGCTCCAAAGAACCCTCATTGCAAATGAAAGTCTCTTCCCCTGTCCAAATATATACAGCATCAACTCATTTAGTACATACACCAACACAGTGAAAAAATAAAGTTACATGAGGCTACATCGGTACATGACCATTTCTCAATTCGGCCACAGTCCTTCTGCGTTCGCAAACTCCTCCGCTGCTGCTGCCGTCCCAAAATAAAAATCCTTGGATTTGTAGGTCACCCTCAACTTAGCTGGATATACTATGCCGCACTGCACCTTGCTGATGTACAGTGCCTTCTTCACCTCGGCTGAAGGCTGCCCGCCTCTTCGCCAGCTCCACCGTAAAGTCCTGGTATATGCGGCCAGCTCCACCGTAAAGTCCTGGTATATGCGGCCAGCTCCACCGTAAAGTCCTGGTATATGCGTATACCAGCTACAGCCCACTGCACCACCTGCTTCTGCTTTGCCCAGCACAGGACTTTCTCCTTCACGCTATATCAGTACGCTTATATAAGCGCCTTTTTCGAGTATTTAAGTCGCTCGTCGACTTGTCGTGCCACCTAGCGTTACCGCAGTCGGAACTGTGTGGTGGACTGGGGGTATCTTGCACAGTACGAAATGACCCTTAATTCCGCGGGTACACGAGCGTGGCGTCACCACCCACCAATTGTGAGCTGTAGACCGGTTAGTTGTGAACTGTGTGTCCGGAGACGGCCAACCCTTTGCGTCGTCTGACCCGTGGGTACAGACTGACTGTCATCATTTGATCAAAGGAATTTATTGCAACAGACAAGCAAGTTACTCTAACAACCACCGTGAGGCTACACATGAACATTCAGAAGTAACGCCGTCTCGCACGTCCCGGGAGAGGCCATCCATCTGCCGTTGCCCGACCCTTCGGGGTTCGGGCAAATGGGACTGTCAAATGTCAACAAAATGATAGGTGGGGTTCACCAGAACCTCTCTGCCGGTCACCACCGGGATCCAAACGAATGGACCAGCATGCCGACACGAACGGGAGTACGTGACCACGCGCTCCCACTCCATCCCGACCTCCTGGACGTCATCCGGACCTCGGGCATTGTATTGCTCATTCGAGCCGTCACCCTCGGGTGTTGCGAGGCTCATGCACTTCCCCCACCTGGCTGGTTTCCAGCGCGCGTCCCGCCAGACACGACGGAACTCCACCTCAGACGCGTGACTTTTTGTTTTGGGTTGCCAGCGGGTATGAACATGTTGCGTGCTCTCGGCCAGTCGGCCTTGAATCGAACCTCCTCGTGCATCTAGAGGTTACGTCGCGAGTATCCCCATAAACTGGGGCGTGACTCACTGCAGTATAGATCAGCAAATTCCTGCAACTACGTAACTGGGAGCCCAGGACCCGAAACGGTGTCCCATCTTTAAGGGCTATCTGTCCAGTTACACTCGCTTTTCCCGGCCAGCTGCAATTAGCCGGTTCCTATTCCTCTCACCCATCAAAGGAACCGTTGCCCAGCGGGACCACGTGGAGGCGCAACTCGCTACAGTATAGAAACTTGCTTAAGGTAAAGATTCCTGTAGCTATTGTAACTAAGAAAGTCATAGTTACTCCCGCCAAACACACAGTTACTACTCTTGGCGGCTCACTCGCCTTTGGTATAGGCCTCCACGACCAATGAGCCCGATCCAGTTCCTATCGGGAGGGATCGTCCCCCTCCCCCAATAGCTTCGCCAACATCGTGGCAAAATACTCCGTCGGCCTCGGGCCTTCCACCCCTTCGGGCAGACCCATGATCCTCAGATTCTGTCGCCTGGATCTGTTTTCCAGGTCTTCCATCTTGGCTCGCAGACCCTTGTTGGTCTCTCCGCAACTCCTTCCCCATCGAGGTGAGTCGATCACTATGCTGCAATAATGCCTCTTCCACTTCCTTCAGTGCCTCACCCTGCTCCCGCAGCTACGCCACTGCGCTCGATACCGCCGCCCTCACCGGGGCAATCGCCTCCTCCACCAGCACGTTCAGTACCGCCCCATCTCCTTCTTTATCGCTTCTATGTGCTTTGTGAACTGTTTTTTCAAGTTCCACAGCCATCACCTTGGTTGTTTCTTCTGCTGTGAGCGATGCGGCCTCCCCTGGTGCTCCAGCCTCCAGCTTTCCTTACAGTTCCTGCGCTGACTTTTCCTCTCAACTTTCATTAACCCTTTTTTTCACGGCCGTTTTTCTCCCAAACTTGGACATTTCTACTCCCTGTGCCTTCTTCCAGCCTTTTCAGCCTCCGTTGCCCCGGGACCGGGCGTTAAAACTCCGAAATTCCTAATCCCGAGAGGAGCCCTCCAGTGTGCGGCTGCCTCCCGCCCGCTGTCACCGGAAGTTCGCCTCAACCTCTTTGACCCTGGCATCACTCACGTCCCTCACTCCTCACCCGCCTGCATCTCCCTCAGAACCCACCCTGCACCAAATCCCAACACCTGTATTGTCCACTTTTGCCAGGTGCCTGGCACACACATGTCACCAGCTACAGACCCCCGTGTAGCCTCCACGTGTCTCACCATCTCCTTTTCGTGTCCCCGAGGAAAAGTGGGCTCAAGTGTTGCCGGGAACGGGAGAAGGCCGGAGAGAGTGAGCCAGACTTCAGGATTCTCACCCCCGCCGAACACCCCCGATGGAGCCAGCCGGGGAGGTCGGAGAAAAGGCTTTCTCCAAGGTGGAGGTCAGAATGGGACAACCAAGTGAATCCGGAGTGCAAAGTGATGCCCGTATTGCAAATGAGTCACCTCTGACCCCCAGACTTCTCCTTCCTGAAATCTCCGCGTGTGTCATATTACTGAAGAGGCTCCTGGGTCAGCATCTGGTGCGCATGTCACACATGCTACAGCACATCTGGTGGAGGCAGGAACTCCCGAGGGAGTGGGCAGTCAGAGGACTGCCCAATCCAGGAACCAGCTGTTGCCCGGTCAGGTGTCACGCTTCTGGAACGTATGAGCTCATCGCTGGTAGAGATGCAGATGCAGAGCCAGGGTCGACAGGAGGGGGTGTCAGCAACTTTCCAGTGACTGCAGATGCCGTAGGAGGATTTCTCCCACCTCCAGGTGCAGGAGATGGTGCCGACAATGCATGGTACCCATGCCAACACTGAACAGGTGGTGCCCACGATGGGAGCCTTGGGTGAAAAGTTCACAGCCTTGGGTCAAGACATCCAAGGCTTGGAGAACACTGTGCGGTCGATGGCTGAAGCTCAGGAAATGGGAACCTAGTCACAGGCAGCCATGTACCAGGCCCATATGGACATTGATGCGACATTGATGGGATTGAAGGCGGATAAATCCCCAGGACCTGAGAATCTGCATCCCAGAGTGCTTAAGGAGGTGGCTCTGGAAATAGTGGATGCATTGGTGGTCATCTTCCGGGATTCTATAGACTCTGGAACTGTCCCTGCAGATTGGAGGGTAGCTCACGTCACTCCGATATTCAAACAGGGAGGTAGAAAGAAAGCAGGGAATTATAGGCCTAACATCGGTAGTGGGGAAAATGCTTGAATCCATTATCAAGGACTTTATAGTGGAATATTTAGAAAGCAGTGGCAGGATCAGTCAGAGTCAGCATGGATTTATGAAGGGAAAATCATGCTTGACAAATCTGTTGGAATTCTTTGAAGAGGTAACCAGTACAGTCGACAAGGGGGAGCCAGTCAATTGGTATATTTGGACTTTCAGACGGCTTTTGACAAAGTCCCGCATAAGAGATTATTGTGCAAAATTAAAGCGCATGGAATGGGTGGAAATGTATTGAGGTGGATAGCAAACTGGTTGGCAGAGAGGAAACAAAGAGTAAGGATTAATGGCTCCTTTTCAAATTGGCAATCAGTAACCAGTGGGGTACCACAGGGATCGGTGCTGGGACCCCAGCTATTCACAATATATATTAATGATTTGGATGAGGGGACAAAATGTAACATCTCAAAGTTTGCAGATGACCATAATTAGGTGGGAGGGTGAATTGTGACAAGGATGCAGGGATCCTACAGCAAGATCTGGACAGGTTGGGCGAGTGGGCACACCAATGGCAGATGCATTATAATTTGGATAAGTGTGAGGTTATTCATTTTGGAAGCAAAAACAGGAAGGCAGATTACTACCTGAATGGTTGTAAATTGGGAGAGGGGAGTGTGCAGCGGGACCTGGGTGTCCTTGTGCACCATTCGCTGAAGGTAAGCATGCAGGTGCAGCTGGTGGTAAAGAAGGCTAATGCTATGTTGGCCTTCATTGCAAGAGGTTTCGAGTATAAAAGCAGGGATGTGTTGCTGCAATTGTACAGGGCCTTGGTGAGGCCACACCTGGAGTATTATGTGCAGTTTTGGTCTCCTTCTCTGAGGAAGGATGTTCTTGCTCTCGAAGGAGTGCAGCGAAGGTTTACCAGACTGATTCCAGGGATGGCGGGACTGTCATATGAGGAGAGATTGACTAGGTTGGGATTGTTCTCGCTGGAGTTCAGAAGAATGAGGGGGGATCTCATAGAGACTTATAAAATTCTAACAGGACTAGACAGGGTAGATCCAGGGAAGGTGTTACCAATGATGGGTGTGTCCAGAACCAGGGGTCACAGCCTGAGGATTCAGGGTAAACCATTTCAGACAGAGATAAAGGAGACATTTCTTCACACAAAGAGTGGTGGGCCTGTGGAATCCATTACCACAAGAGGTAGTTGATGCTAAAACCTTGAATATATTCAAGAGGCGGTGGGATATAGCTCTTGGGGAGAATGGGATCAAAGGCTATGGGGAGAAAGCAGGATTAGGCTATTGAGTAGGATGATCAGCCATGATTGTAATGAATGGCGGACCAGGCTCGAAGGGCCAAAAGGCCTCCTCCTGCTCCTATCTTCTACGTATCTATGTATTCCAGAGCATGGCCCAGTCTCAAAGGGGCTGAGGGGGAGACCATTGAGCATGCACTGACTGATCTGGGCCAGGCACAGAGAGACCTGGCACAATCTCAGAGGGACCTGGGGCACAGTGCCAGAGGGACCTGGGGCACAGTGCCAGAGGGACCTGGGGCACAGTGCCAGAGGGACCTGGGGCACAGTGCCAGAGGGACCTGGGGCACAGTGCCAGAGGGACCTGGGGCACAGTGCCAGAGGGACCTGGGGCACAGTGCCAGAGGGACCTGGGACACAGTGCCAGAGGGACTTGGGGCACAGTGCCAGAGGGACCTGGGGCACAGGGCCAGAGGGACCTGGGGCACAGTGCCAGAGGGACCTGGGGCACAGTGCCAGAGGGACCTGGGGCACAGTGCCAGAGGGACCTGGGGCACAGTGCCAAAGGGACCTGGGGCACAGTGCCAGAGGGACCTGGGGCACAGTGCCAGAGGGACCTGGGGCACAGTGCCAGAGGGATCTGGGGCACAGTGCCAGAGGGACCTGGGGCACAGTGCCAAAGGGACCTGGGGCACAGTGCCAAAGGGATCTGGGGCACAGTGCCAGAGGGACCTGGGGCACAGTGCCAGAGGGACCTGGGGCACAGTGCCAGAGGGACCTGGGGCACAGTGCCAGAGGGACCTGGGGCACAGTGCCAGAGGGACATGACCGAGGCAATGAGGGACATGTCTTACTTGCTGAGGGACACGTTCCAGTCCCAGTGCTCCATGCCTGAGGGCATTGAGCCCTGGTTGAGACGAGAGCAGGCCTCATGGACTGGCAGCACCATGTGATGGTGGTGCCTCTGGAGTTCATTCCGGCCTCACCTCCGCCCCATAGAGTATCATAGAATTTACAGTGCAGAAGGAGGCCATTTGGCCCATCGAGTCTGCACCAGCTCTTGGAAAGAGCGCCCTACCCAAGGTCCACACCTCCACCCTATCCCCATAACCCAGTAACCCCACCCAACACTAAGGGCAATTTTGGACACTAAGGGCAATTTATCATGGCCAATCCACCTAACCTGCACATCTTTGGACTGTGGGAGGAAACCGGATCACCCGGAGGAAACCCACGCTCACACGGGGAGGATGCGCAGACTCCACACAGACAGTGACCCAAGCCAGGAATCGAACCTGGGACCCTGGAGCCGTGAAGCAATTGTGCTAACCACAATGCTACCGTGCTGCCCCAAGTAGCCTGGGACCATCGAGCACCCCAAGGGAGGAGTAAGTGATGGGGTCCTAGCTGGTGCCTCCCACAAGGGAGGTGCTGGAAATTCTCAGTGCTCTGAACTTCCTCCTCTCCCCCCCCCCCCCCCCCCCTCCACCCCCACCTGACATTGGCGCATCTGATGGGCAGCGGGCATAACAGGGTGACACCTCATCACCTTTGACACCAAAAAGTTGGCCGGTCCCATCCACGTCCAGGCCCCTCCAGAGAGCGGCCGGCAAAGGCACCTCAGGTCAAAGTGCAAAATACGCAGCAGGCCGCCTCCACATCTAATGTACTGCGTGAGGTCACACCGAGAAAGAGCAGTTGGCTACATAAGATAAGACAGTTAGACACCAGTTAAGGTGCAGCACACAGTTAGAAGTAGGGGTCAGAGCACAATACTATAAATGGTGAATATTAAACACCTTGGCACCAAAACTGTGACCTGCCTCAATCCTCTGACTGAAGGGTGTGAGGGATGGGATTGGTGTAGAAGGTGTGCCGTGTGAAAGGGGTGGTGGTGTGGGGGAGGTTGGTGGGATGGAGGTGCTGGGAGGATGACACGGGGCAGGGTCCCAGGACAATTGGACAGTCCACCTGGGGTCACCCTCAGAGGCAGCAGGGAATGGGACGCCTTGTAGGACTGCTTACCCAGTGAGCGACCAATCACTGCTCACCATCTCCCATCTCCATAACCCCCCCCTGTACTACTGCCCTCCACCCCCCCCCCCCTGTACTACTGCCCACCCCCCCCCCCTCCCCCCCAAAGAATATATGGGTCTGTGCAATGGAATGGTCTGTACACATGCAGGGACACACCCGGGCTAACAGTGGCTTAAGTCAGACTTTGTCAAACAGCTCATCTCACATCGAGTCATCATCATCAGCCATCCCATTGACAAGACCCACTTATACCACCTGCCCAGGCCCAACACCCTGTTGGAGGGGGTGGTGGGATGGAGTGAAGGGAGAAGGGACAGGGGAAGATGTGAGCGGCTATGGGGAAGGGGTGGGAGGTGGTGGGGAGAGTATGGACAGGTGGGATAGGGTGCCAGAGCTGCCGGTGGTCAGACCTCCTGGTTTGAAAATCGGAAGCTGATAAGGTTGTCCCGAGAGCGGTGGCCCTGGAGCACATGTTGGGCAGCCTGCCGTGCCAGCCTGGACTCCATGCCCGGATCGTCCTGGGTGCCCTCCTCGGCCTCCTCGTCGGAAGAGGCCTGGTGTTCCTCCTTCCCCAGCATATCCCCCCTCTGCTGCGCGATGTTGTGCAGGATGCAGCAGGCCAGCACAATGTTAGAGACCCTCCTGGGGCTGTATTGGAGAGCCCCACTGGAGTGGCCCAGACGCCAGAACCATCAGGACACCGAAGCACCACTCGACGACGCTCTTGGTTGCTGTATGTAGCAGTTGTAGCAGTTTTCCACATCGGTCTGGGGCCTTTGGACAGGCGTCATTAGCCACAACCTCAACAAGTAACCTTTGTCACGCAACAGCCAGCCCCTCACCTGAGGGACCACCTCGAAGGTGTGTGCAACAAGTGTGCCAGGGTGTAACGAGTTGTAGGCACTGTCCGGTATCAGGTAAATATGCAGAATGTGCAGCTGGTGGTCACACACCAACTACATATTTAGGGAGTGGAACCCCTTTCCTATTGATGAAGGGCACCTCATGATGAGTCGGTGCACAGAGGACATACGTCCCGTCTAGGCGTGGGGCGTGCCTGCAATGGCAGTGAATGCTGTTGCCTAGGCAGCCTCGTGGTTCTAACTTGGAGGGGGCCATGTCTGTAGGGGTTCACATTGTCCTTGGGTGAGGGTATGGAGGACTCTCAAGATCACTCAGAGATCGGGGCACCCTTTCAAAAGCAGCCGGCCTTGCCAGTGAGTTCAGCTCCCCACTGCTGAAAGAATTTCTAAGTGTGGGTTTGACCAGGGAGAACTCCCCAAGGCCCAAAGCAATGACATATGTGGGTAAATACCAGTGTGGGTCTCACACAAATATCCAGCAGCAAACACCCCACCAAACTTGCCCAAACTGACACTGAGAAATCGTTTGGCTGAATCGGATCTTCTATCTGCCATTGCTCTGTCCAACTTACCAGCTGATCAATATCAGTCTGCAGACTATCCTCCTCACTGTAAACAACACCACCAATGTTTGTGTGATCATAGAATCGTATAATTATAGTGCAGAAGGAGGCAATTTGACCCATCGGGTCTGCACCAGCCCTTGAAAAGACTTAAGCCCACACCTCTAACTTTATCCCCGCAACCCAGTAAGCCTAAGCTTTTTGACACCAAGGGGCAATTTGTTTATCATGGCCAATCCAGCTAACCTGCACATCTTTGGACTATGGGAGGAAACCGGAGCACCCGGAGGAAACCCACGCTAACTGACTAATTATACCGTCTACAATCACATTAAAGTTGTTAATGCATCTAACAAACAGCAAGGGTCCCAGCACCGATCCCTGTGCTACACCGCTGGTCACAGGCTTGCAATCACAAAAGCAATCCTCCACCATCAGCCTTTGCCTCCTATTAACAAACCAATTTTGGATCCAATTTGCCAACTTCCCTTGGATCCCATGGGCTCTAACCTTTTGGACTACCTTTCCATGTGGGACCTTGTCAAAGGTCTTACTGAAGTCCATGTAAACCACATCAACTGTGTTACCCTCATCAAGATATATTTTCAAAACACTGAATTGAATTAGTTAGACAGGGTCTCCCACCAACAAATCCACGCTGACTGTCCCTGGTTAATCCCTGCCTTTCCAAGCGTTGGTTATTCCTGTCTGTAATAACCCTCATGAGACTGACAGGGTGATCCAATTGATCTCCCCGTAGGACCCATGGAATACCAGCTCCCTGACTGAGGGGCAGAGGCATTCCTGGGACTGATGGAACAGGAACTTAAAAGCCGGCCCGGAATGGGACCGGCAAATTGCTAATCCCGGCCGGAACTGATCTTCTGTATGACATGTTGAGGTCGTATTTTTCTTTGACTAAATAAACCTTTGTGGTTAAACCTTCTTGGGACTCCTGTGGATTATACCGTCGCTCAGAATTTTTTCCAATAATTTCCCTGCCACTGAAATTATACCCTCCGTATACACAGGATCTGCTCAGACAAGGAGGAGCGCAACAGACACCTACAGATGCTGAAAGATGCCCTCGTACGAACGGGATATGGCGCTCGACTCATTGATCGACAGTTCCACCGCGCCACAGCAAAAAACCGCACCGACCTCCTCAGAAGACAAACACGGGACACCACTGACAGAGTACCCTTCGTCGTCCAGTACTTTCCTGGGGCGGAGAAACTACGACATCTTCTTCGCAGCCTCCAACACATCATCAGCGAGGATGGACATCTTGCCAAGGTCATCCCCACACCCCCACTACTGGCCTTCAAACAACCGCGCAACCTCAAACAAACCATTGTTTGCAGCAAATTACCCAGCCTTCAGAACAGCAACCACAACACCACAAAACCCTGCCAGGGTAATCTCTGCAAGACATGCCAGATCATCGACATGGACACCACCATTACACGTGGAAACACCACCCACCAGGTACGCGGCGCATACTCGTGCGACTCGACCAATGTAGTCTACCTCATACGCTGCAGGAAAGGATGTCCCGAAGCGTGGTACATTGGCGAGACCATGCAGACACTGCGACAACGAATAAACGGGCATCGTGCGACTATCAACAGGCAGGACTGTTCCCTTCCAGTTGGGGAACACTTCAGCAGTCAAGGACATTCAGCCTCTGATCTCCGGGTCAGCATTCTACAAGGAGGCCTTCAGGAGACGCGACAACGCAAAATTGCTGAGCAAAAACTTATAGCTAAGTTCCGCACGCATGAATGCGGACTCAACCGGGATCTGGGATTCATGTCGCATTACATTCGGCCCCCACCAACAAGCCTGGACTTGCAGAGGCCTACCGACTGAACTGGCTTGGGACAATTCACACCTCTTTAACCTGGAGTTACCTCTCTCTCTGCATCTTTGATGATTTGATTGCCTGCAGGTGCTCGCATTCCGGGGCATCTCTGACTGTGTCTATATAAACATTTCTGGAACAAGCCTTTCCATTCACCTGAAGAAGGAGCCGGGCTCCGAAAGCTCGTGTTTGAAACAAACCTGTTGGACTTTAACCTGGTGTTGTAAGACTTCTTACTGTGCTCACCCCAGTCCAACGCCGGCATCTCCACATCACTGAAATTAGACACACTGGCCTATAATTATCTGTCTGGTCCCTGCTGCCCTTCTTGAATAAAGGTATCACATTAGCTATCCTCCAGTCATCTGGCACTTCACATGTGGCCAGCAAAGATTTAAATATCTCCGCCAGGGCCCCAGCAATTTCCTCTATGGCCTCCCATTGCAGCCTGGGATACATCTTGGGCCCTTTATGCCCGCTGAAACATCTAATACATCATTATTATTAATCTTAACGTCCTCTAGAACGTTACCGTCCCAGCTGTAATCTCCAGTTGTCATATCTTTCTCCTTAGTCAATACAGATGAAAAATATTCATTTAAGTCGAAAAGATGTGTCAAACTCTTTGCTGGAAGGGGCAGCACGGTGGCACAGTGGTTAGCTCTGCTGCCTCACCGTGCCAAGGACTCGGGTTCAATTCCAGCCTTGGGTGACTGTCGGTGCGGAGCCTGCACTTTCTCCCCGTGTCTGCGTGGGTTTCCTCCGGGTGCTCCGGTTTTCTCTCACAGATAGAACATAGAACATAGAACAGTACAGCACAGAACAGGCCCTTCGGCCCTCAATGTTGTGCCGAGCTATGATCACCCTACTCAAACCCACGTATCCACCCTATACCCATAACCCAACAACCCCCCCCTTAACCTTACTTTAATTAGGACACTACGGGCAATTTAGCATGGCCAATCCACCTAACCCGCACATCTTTGGACTGTGGGAGGAAACCGGAGCACCCGGAGGAAACCCACGCACACAGGGGGAGGACGTGCAGACTCCACACAGACAGTGACCCAGCCGGGAATCGAACCGGGACCGTGGAGCTGTGAAGCATTTATGCTAACCACCATGCTACCCTGCTGCAGGTTAGGAGGATTGGCCATGACAAATTGCCCCTTAGTGTCCAGGGATTGGAAGATTAGTTGGGGGTTACAGGGATAGGGTGGGGGAGTGGGCCGAGGCAGGATGCACTTTCAGAGGGTTGGTCCAGACTCGATGGGCTGAATGGCCTCCTTCTGCACTGTAGGAATTCTATAGTTTCAGTGCATGAAGAATGGAATCAGTAGTTGTTACTCCTTCCAAGGCAACAAGGAGTTCAACACGCTCAATAACCTTGGTTTATGACAAAATGAGATAGCTGTTTTCATTGGCTGTGCCAAAGCACATGACCTGCAGCTAGAATGGTCTCTCTGACTGTGCAAACATCTCATTGTTTGTCAAAAGTTTCTTGTTAAGGTGGCAATTACTGCATAGGCTCTTTGACACAGAGTTTGTGCTGTTGTGCCAACTTTCACTTCCCAGAGTACACAAATACGGATTTGCCAGTGACATTTCCAAAGATTGGGGCCTGGTGATTCATGAGGGTTGAAGACCGAATGCTGAACTTACTCTGGATTGTTGCTAGGTGTAAAGGCCTTTCAGTGCACTGGCACGACATGAAGGGGCAGTAGGGATGTGGTCATGTCCCATGGCTTATGTTCAGGATGCTAATAGTCTGCTCGATGATGGGACGTGTCGACCTATGCACCATGTTAAATCTCTCCTCTGAGAATGGCGCACCGGTGTCATGAGCCATTAATTGAGTGGGCTCCCCTTATCCCCAAGCAGTCAGTCCTTCAGGCGCTGAGGCATCTGGGAGCGATTCAGGATGACTGAGTCATGGAAACTCCCAGAGTGCCATGCATGATGTGCTCCTGATGGTCGTGCACAGTTGAATGTTCTTGGACTGGAATTATTCCCTGTTATTTGAACATCAGGGGCTGCTGCCACGGAGCTCCCAAAGCCACATGTCTGCAATCGATTGCACCCTGCATTCTAGGGAGCCTTGAGATTGTTGTGAACCCCAGAAATTTAGCAGCCTGGCGAGCTTTATCCAGTGTCAATTTCATACAATGGTGAATGTGGCAGCATGGCCCCTTTAAGTGCCCATTGTTCATGGGCCACGTGGCCCGCCTGCGGCCTACAGCATGAACCCTGGCCAATGGGAAGAAAGCGCGAGGCCCGGGGTGTGTAGACCCAGGAGTAAAGCCATAAAGACTTTCGACTGCTGCTGTTGTACATTGTTTAACCTCGTTGTTCGTTCCAATAAATCAGCCTCCTCGCAGAAACCTCACCGTGCAAGTTGCCTCCATGGGATGGGTCCAACTTTCTCATCCCCTGGGTCACGCTGGGGCTCCCCTGGCCAAAGGAGCTGAGGCCAGACCTCCTCCCAAAAGCTGAGCGAGTCTGAGCCAGCACCGGCTTCAAAAAGGCAGCATTGAGCACAGGCTCCATTGCCCAACCTTCCTTCCCCTGGGGAACTTGCATTGTTCTAAGCTTTTACAAATGGCAGGTAATGAGCTTCTGATACCTCGCTAAGGGAATACTTAAAAAGGAAAAGAAACACTTATTCAAGGAAATAATAGACAGAAATTGTGAAACTCCATCCCTAAGCAGCAATATGAATTTCAGAATGCCATTTAATTAGAAGGAAATGTGACTTATTAGTCTCTGTCAGGCAGTAGCAGGAAGTTAGCTGCTGGGTGGGTCACAGTGAGCTCGCACCCACCACAAACAGCACCTCGGGTGACCTGCTGGGGCATCTCTTTACTAAGAATTCATTTGGAAGTCGGACAAGGACCAGGACCCAGTCTCCTGGGCAGAGATTGGCTGCAAGAAACCCGATTGGGCTGGCAGTAAATTTTCAAAATGCGAACCGCTGGCCTATAATAATAATCTTTATTATTGTCACAAGTAGGCTTACATTAACACTGCAATTAAGTTACTGTGAAAATCCCCTAGTCGTCACATTCCTGTTCGGGTACACAGGGAGAATTCAGAATGTCCACTTCACCTAACAGCACGTCTTTCTGGACTTGTGGGAGGAAACCGGAGCACCCGGAGGAAACCCACACAGACACAGGGAGAACGTACAGACTCCACACAGACAGTCACCCAAACCGGGAATCGAACCCAGGTCCCTGGCGCTGTGAAGCAACAGTGATAACCACTGCATACAAAATCTTCAGGAAATATCCCGAGGTCTTTCACGAAGGCCTCAGTAAAAACAAAGGAGCAAGGACCTGGAGGCCCTCTTAAATACTTCAGAGTGAAACCAGTCCTCTATACCCGCCTCACCAAGGTAGAGGCCGAACTTGGGTGGCTGGAGAGCCTTGGCATTATATGCCCAGTACAATTTGCAGAATGGGCTGCAGCAGTAGTCCCAGTACTAAAGCCCGACGTCAGTCTGCCTTTGCAGAGACTATAAATTAACTGTCAACAGAGCCTCCAGCCTTGATCGGTTCTCTGTGCCGCATATTGAAGACCTCCACTCAAAACTGGCTGAAGGCCACACATTGATCAGGCCATGAGCCTCCAGCTGGAGCTCCATACGGCATCCAGGGAACACGTCACCATCCACACCCATAAGGGGTTACATGAATACAGTGTCTTGTCGACAGGTGTCATTTTCCAGCATGAAATGGAAAATATCCTCAAGGGCTACCTTGGGTGGGAGTGTACCTGGAAGAGGTATTAATCCCAGGAGCCACCGAAAAAGAACACCTGGCAAACTTACAGGAAATCCTACTCCGATTCTCGCTTCAAGCGGGAAAGGTGAGTGTTTTAGGCGGGCGAGGTGACATACCTCGGTTACCATACCGACAAGAACGACCTGCACCTTATAGAGGACAAAGTGGAGGCCATAAAAGGGACATCAACCCCTAAAAACCTGACCGAACTGAAGTAATTCTCAGGCCTCATCCACTATTATGGGAAATGTATCCTCAACCTGACCATCTTACTGGCACCCCTGGCACAGGACAAAGCATTCATGAAAGTGAAGCAACAGCTGCTGCCGTCCAACATCTTGGCACATTACGATCCCACAAGACAGCTGGCACTAACATGCGATGCTTGTCCAGATGGCGTAGAGGCAGTCCTCTCCCATCGATAGGACGATGGCACTAAGCGACTGATTGCAGACACAACACGAAACCTGGCAGGTGCAAAGCGACGCTACATGCAAATCAAAAAAGAGGGTCTGACCACGCTGGAACTGACCCTGCACTAGCCCAGGAGGTTGTGACAATGTACGGGACATTGTCCGGGAAACATTTGCAGCGGAAGACAGCAACAATTTTGGGTACATTCTATATTAAAGAGGCACCAGGTTTGTAACAGTACAACAGGATGGCTCTGGAGACTTTTCTTCAGAGGGACAACATGCCTTTGGTTTATTTACAAGGGCTTTGAAAAGACAGTTAATTGAATTGGCAAGTGAATTAAAAGTGGAGATGCCAGCTGAAGCTAAGAAGGCAGATGTTGTATTTTATATTTTCCCCGCGTCTTGACTGTGATAGAGAAATTCAAACAGCATTCATTAGGTAAGCAAAACTGAACTTTATTTCCGAATTAGAACTGACTGCTAGCAGTATGGCTGAGATTTGAAGTCGGAAAGCAGTCAATTACAAACTGCTGAGTCCGTCCCAAGTCTGCGATATTACAGGAAAATAAGGCGATTCTTATACATTATAGGATCAAGATAACATGAATACAACTTGGTCAGAAATTTGATCGAAAGTAAAACATAAGTAATAATCGTTATAATGGCGTCACCTTGCTGACCTTTAGGGGACTTGAGTTTCATATCATTATCTTGTCTTTGTTTTAAGAAAGGGAAGAATTTGTTTAGGAACAGGAAGAAATAGTTGTTCAGCTTGTTATGTATTAAGACTGCTTCTAGTTTCAAGCCTTATCAAGACTCTCAGAGTCACCCAGTTCTCGGGACATGCTGTCTCTGTGTATTCTGTGCCTTAGGTTATATGAAATCAGTTTAAATTCACTTGTACCAAGAAAACTTGACTACTTTTCCCATCATGCCATTATTTGCTTCACACAATACCACACTCCCCCCTTTTGTCATATCATGACAACTAGCTAAATAGGTATATCCATGATTCGTTTGAAAATGCATTTACACAAGCAGGCAATCAATCCTATCCCTAGTAGCATTAGTAGCAGTAGAATAAAGGCCTTAAAGATCCAGTCAAATAATCCATGACCCAACCACCCTAGCCAACCCGGCGGGTTATAGTCGTGAAATTCGCTGCCAATTTCTTGAATTTGAGCAGCCTGTTTCTTAATATGGTCGGCCAGGTTAGTGATATTTTCAGAGCCATCTGGAATGTAAGTACAGCACTCTTGACCTACGATAGCGCACGTTCCTCCCTGCGAGGCTAACAGATAATCCAAAGCCAGTCGATTTTGTAATGCCACGGTCCGGACAGCCACTAGCTCAGCAGAGACCTCGGCCAGTGCCTGTCTAGTGTCCCTGGCTTCTGTTGCCGTTACGTTTGCCAGATGTTCCAATGCTGAAGCCATGTAGATCAGTTCGTTCATGCCTTGCCCGTTCCGTTTTAGAAATTGTTCTTTTTGCTCGCGAGGGGGAGTGCTTAAGGGTGGGTAGGTGACGCATTTGGGGTATGACATATCCCAAAAAGCAGGATCCTGTCCAATCAATGGGGAGCCACGGATATGCTTTAGTGCCGCATATGAAATAGGTTCCATTGTAAGCTGTAAAATCAATAGCTGATGTCATCCAGGGGATTATATTGGTAGGTTGCACCTACTTTGCCCCATTAACTTTCCTTTCCCTGTTTTATTAAAACATACGGAACCTTGAACATTATACGAGTGGACAGTGAGGGTGGGTGGAGTCAGGGCATGATTATAGGTAGGTTGATACGAAGCTGAAAATTTAGTCATGTCATAGCCAGCAGATCTCCATATTTTCATATTCCCCCTATCTCCCCTGATGCCTGTTTGATTTTGTCGTAAAATCCATTCAACTGCTTCTGAGGTATGAAAGGGAAGGGATTGGAGAGGTATTCCTTCCCTCGAATGGACGGGGATATGGGTACAAACCCAACACTTGCTAATATTCAATTTTTTGGCGTAAAGATATGACATATGTAAATAGGTATTGGAAGGCAGGTCTTGTTTAGTTTGTTTTTTTTACTACCGGGTGGCCATTAAGGTTAAATAGTCCAGAAAGTCCAAAAATTATACTGAAGATCTTCATCCTGTGTTCTCGTCTGGGTTGGAGACTATCTTCTTGCAATCGGATAGATATATCCAACTTGAACGTCCTTCAAGTTTGACCGAAGTTGGCGTCGTCAGTAATTCGAGGAAGGGTCTGCTCCAGCGTTGTCCTAGTTTCTTTCTGTCCCAGTTTTTTTACCAACACGAGGTCTCCGGGTTTGACCACTGGATATCGAGGGACGGCTGTCCCTGTCATTACTGGTAGATGTACCTGTGAGTGAAGAAACTTCAAAGAAAGTGTTAATTGATTCAAATAGTTCTGCATTTGTTCCCCCATCACATGGAGGTCTACTCCCTCTAGGGGTTTTTCATGGGCATCCCAGGGAGTCCTCATTGGCCGACCATAGACTATCTCTGCAGCTAACAGTCCGGTCCGCGAATGGGGAGTCACTCCAATGTGAAACAGTGCCAAGGGTTATACTTTTAGCCAATTTAACCCAGTTTCTTCAGTTAATTTAGATAATTTTTCTTTCAAAGTCCCGTTGGCTCTTTCCAGAATTCCTGCTACCTGCGGGTGATACGCGCAGTGCAGTTGCTGTTTAATTACAAGGGCTTTGCACAATTCAGTATTGATCCGAGCTACAAAATGTGGTCCATTGTCTGAGCTCACCATTTTGGGTACCCCAAAACGAGGAATGACTTCCGTTAACAACAACTTCACTACTGTATGTGCCGTACAATTAGTGGTGGGGAAGGCTTCAATCCACTTACTAAACACATCGATTATTACTAAACAATATTTATAGCACTGTGCTTTTGGCAATTCGATAAAATCAAGCTGTATACAAGCAAAAGGATCATCTGGCAAGGGGGTGGTTCCCGGAGGACATTTAATACCTTCACTCTTATTATGTTTCATGCAAATGACGCAACGATCCAGCCGCGTTTGCGCTGCTGTATTCAAATCTGGGTGCCACCAAGTTTTTAGGAGTAGCTGTACCACTCCCTCCTTGCCAAGATGGGTACAAGAATGCAAATAATCAACAAGTAACGGCAATAAAGAATTTGGAATACAAACTTGACCAACTGGAGTCAGTCAGAGGTCTCGTGTCAAGGAGTGCGAACACCCCATTGACTTCCATAGTGTTCGCTCAGAATCAGAGGCGTCCCTCTGTAAATTTTGAACTTCAGCTATCTCTGGCATACCCTTCGTCCGTAATGCAGGTACCTGGTTTAGAGCCTGATTTGCCCCACTGGGAACAATTAAAGAGGTTGATGAAGCTGCAGTTTTAGCAGCTGAATCAGCACGGGCATTTCCTAATTGAACAGGAGTGTCACCCTTCGTGTGCGCAACACATTTAATAACTGCCAATTGACGGGGAAGCTGAATAGCATCGAGGAGATTTTTAACCCAAAGAGCATTTTGAATGGGAATTCCCACAGAGGTGAGAAAACCTCGCTGTTGCCAGAGGCGGCCGGAATCGTGGGTCACGCCAAAGGCATGCCTAGAATCAGTGTAAACATTAGTACTTTTGTCTGTGGCCAAAATACATGCTTGAGTAAGGGCGAATAGCTCGGCTTTTTGTGCAGAGACAGGGGTTTTGCAATAGTGAAACCTCATAGCGGCTCAATCGCGCTTGAGTCAGATGCTGGGTTTGTTGAGACGTTAGGAGAGCCACGATAGTGTGAAGTAGTCACTTGTACTTGCTGGTGAAGGGTTAGATTAGAGGCTGCCTGGACTAACAAATGGACAGCAGTAAGAATTTGGGTGAAAAGGTCTGTCATACATAGGTCGTCCTAGTGCTGGGGCGGTAGCCAGGATGTTTTTCAGAGTAATAAAAGATAGCTTTGCTGAATCAGGTAGTTCAAACTTAAGTAGAGCATTTTGAGAGAAGTACAGAGTTAATTCTTTAGTATGTACAGTAACATTCGGAATCCATCGTCTGCAAAAGTTCACTAATCCTAAAAAGGCTCGCACCTGCTTGGGCGATGTAGGAAATGGGGTCTGCAGTATAGGAGTAATGCGTTCTTGAGTAAGGGAGCCATCAGTAGCACTAATTAGGACATCCAAAAATTTGACTTGTCGTTGGCCTTTATGAACTTTAGCGGGCGGGATCACATAGCCCCATGAATGGAGACGGATGAGCAGGTAAAAGGTGTCACGCTGGTTAGCGATGAAATCAGGGCTGGCAAGGAGTAAATCATCAACATATTGAATGATGGTGGAGCCACCAGGAGGTGCTAATGTCGCTAACTGAGAGTGACCAAATGCCATTCAGATGGTCTACCTATCTTAGGAAATGGAAGAATCGGGGTAATACAGGGGGATTGGCACGGTATCAAAATTCCCTGTTGAAGGAACGATTGAATCATAACCGAGACTCCTTCTTCAGCCTCGGGACGCAAAGGGTACTGTGAAATAGAGGGCAAGGGCATATCAGGTTTGATTCTAATAACAACAGGAGGGACATTAGTGAGACCAACTTCGTGTTTGGAGGCTGCCCATAAATCTGCGGGTAGTTCAGAAGTCGTAGATTGGGTTGAATGATGATGGTGCAGTGTGCCAATGTGGACAAATGGGCGTTTAAAATATTCTAAAGTGCCTGCGGGTAGGGTTTGACTATCATTAAGGAAAGGATCAGCTTGTCCTCGTAGTGCAGCTGCCAGAAATCCCAAGGACTTGGCATTGTAGCCTTCGTTGACAGAAAGGGTCACGTGGGGTGATACAAGTCTCGACTGACGTCATAGGCTGTGGGGTAAATCGACAAGAAAGGCAGACCCTTTTTTTTGTCTTGGTAAATGCTCTCCAAATCGGGCGAGGTTACTGTATGATCGTAGCAAAGAGTGACATGTGGATTGGGACTATCTAAGGGAGGTGAAAAGTGTGAGGGAGCAAAATCAATCGACCACCACTGTGGAGTAGTGAATAGGGGAAAGTTTTGAAGCTGGGCCTGCGGGATAGGTGATATAGTAATGCGGTTATCAAGGCTTGGGTCACTATATTCTCTCATCTGGACTCTATCGGGTGTTTTAAACAGTGGTACTCAGGGTTAACGTCAGCTGCCAGCATAGAACACAAAGCAATCAGGCGCAGGCTCAGAAGTTATTAAATTCTGCAGCTGGTGACCTCGTATTTGAGACAGTTCTATAAACATACCATTATCAATGCACTGTATTACCGCTCCGAATTTGCAGTGTCTAATCAGCAACTTTCTAATCAAGGTGGATAGTCTAACTTGGTTCTTTTCCATATGCGCATTCCGTTTTCAAGACCTGTCAATTCTATACTCAATTTTAATTCTTTATCCTGCCAGCTGGCTAACAAGGAGGCATCCTTCAATTTTGGACAATATTTCCTCCATAGAGCAACTAACGTTTTAGTAGTTGACGCCCTATTATTTTCCTAAATCACTTGTTGAGCTTCTATTACTGTTGATAAGTCTTTAGTTGTTCACACAGCGTTTGCAGTACGCTGCCATTTTAAAAAGTTGTATCTAAAATTTTACCCATTGCACACTTTATCTGATGCCAGATGGTCCTTCCGATTACAATTTTAACAAGTGATTAAGGAAATTACGTGTGTGATGTTTTATGTCAGGGTCCGCATGCCTTTTGCCCTGTTTATGTGTTGTTAAGCAGAGTTATCCGCATCTGCAGGAGATTATAATTTAAATCACGGAGTAATCGCGCTCCGTACAAACCAATTAACAGCTCGAAGGTGACACCGTAAAGATTCTATGCCACCCGCCTTACAAAGTTAACGGGAACCTTTTATCGCGAAGGTTTCAAGTAATAACACTAACCATGTTGGCATCGATATCTCTTTACCTCTTTCAAATAATCACAGCTTGAAACATAATTTTTAAAGTCAAAGTCTGAAAAATGAAATATGAATTCTTTCCCTCTCTCTTATCTATCTCTCTCCCTCTCTACATAACTCTGTCTGTCTTTGGAACTCTTGTTGCTCTTTCTCTTTATCTGCCTACCTCTCCATCTCTGCCTCTCCCTGACTCGCTGTCTTTCGCTATCTCTAACAGTTCCTGTCTCTTGTCGCTGGCTCTCTCTCCTTCAATCTCTTCCTCTGTCTCTCTTTCTCTCTCTTGGATTCAGCCCTTGTCCTTGCGGACAAATTTTGAACAAAAATTTTTCATTCTCTTTCGAAAACTTTATCTGTGTTATTCCATTTAAGTCAATTTGCACTGATTAATCTTAGAGGCATTAGCTGTTCTCTGAGATGTATTTCTTCGTTTGTCAATTCAGAAAAGACCAACTGTCTGCTGAAATGGTTAATGTTTCCTGCAGAATCTAAGGGGCGGAGAACTTGGCGTGATGCCATTTACGTCTTTTCACGCAATCTAAAAACTTATTCATATTTCAATTACTCTTATTCGTAAAGTTACTTTCTTTTAAACTGATATAGTGTGAACTGAACAACTTTGGGAACATTTGCAAGAGGAAATATGAATGTTTTGCCATTAGTTTTAAAACAATTCGAGTACGCATTTTGTTGTCCTTCAGAAGAACCACTTGTTATCATAATAAGGCCAGTACAACATTCCAAGCAGTAGTTAGTTAACATCATCTGATCTACTAAATTTCATTCAAAAGCAATGTTAAACTTTAGTCATTATTGCCAGCATGCTTCTAAATTGGTAACTCATTAACTTCACTTCTATAATTCCCTTATTGTGGATCTTTTAATCAACATCTTTTAGTCAATTATCATGTTTTCCGTAGAGAAAGGTTATTCGATATTTACGGCTTGCGTCTGTGACCGAGTGCGTGTCGCTAAGGGGGATACGTTAGCAGGAGTTTCATTGGTAATGGGATCAGAAGTGGGAGTCAGGACTTGGGAAAGTGGAATTGTAAGATCGGGGAGCGCAAAATGAGGGTGGGGTCCAGGGTTCAAATCCTCCTCGTCTTCCGTATCGCTTGAATAGGGGAACATCGGCATGCCAGAGCAACTGGGAGGATCCTCCTTTCCTATAATCTTACGAGCTAGCCCTATTTGTCTGGTGAGAGGAGGTTTCTTATTGCCAGATTGCTTTTTATCATTTTGACTGTTTTCTATCCCAAAGTTCACATTACAATTTTAAAGTCTCCCAATTTTTCAATTTACCGTTCACACACTCATTAATATCTCTTTTGCGGGCTTTATCTCTCCAACTCATTAATAGTGATTGTTCGTTGCGTTAAGTGGACTGTTTTGTTTTCCACTGTAAAATTAAACAATTTGAAACCGGCATTTTTTTTTTCCAGATTGCTTTTTTTTCTGCATCAATGCTATTGTCAAAGTTCCAAGATCCCTGTGTAACCTAGTGGCCAGATATTGTTACCTAATTTATTGTTTAAAGCAGCGCTGCAGCCAATCTTCGAATATTACGTTCTTGAGAAGGGGTTTCTAAACACATGAAAAATAGAGGGGAATTGCCCCTAGCTTTGTCTAAAGTTTGTCCCATAATGTCAGTAAAATGTGCCCCAGGCAAAAAAAAAAAACGCTCAAACAAAATTTCTGGTACCAAATCAAATTGGAGGGTCCTTGACCCCAAAAAATTACTGACAGGGTCCCTGACCCCAAAAAATTATTGACAGGGTCCCTGACCCCAAAAAATTATTGACAGGGTCCCTGACCCCAAAACTTAATCAAAGGGTCCCTGACCCAAATTTATTGACAGCCAGTATAAATCTGATGCGGATGAAAAACGAGATCAACAAGGTCCCTAACCTGCGGCTAATTACACAAAAAAAAATTTACTCACAGTCAAATTTAGATTCGAGAACCGTCACCTGTTTAGTTACTTCCGTCAGGGATGAGGGGTCGCAGCACAGATCCGAGAGAGAGAGAGACCAAGGTCAATCTTACCTTGTGCCGGCGTCTGTCTCTTTACTCCGGTCGTGGCCTTGATCAATTTTTCTCAGTCCCTCATGAAGCTCACTTCAGGATATTGGATTTTTTCTCGCAGCGCCAAATGTTGTATTTTATATTTTCCCCGCGTCTTGACTGTGATAGAGAAATTCAAACAGCATTCATTAGGTAAGCAAAACTGAACTTTATTTCCGAATTAGAACTGACTGCTAGCAGTATGGCTGAGATTTGAAGTCGGAAAGCAGTCAATTACAAACTGCTGAGTCCGTCCCAAGTCTGCGATATTACAGGAAAATAAGGCGATTCTTATACATTATAGGATCAAGATAACATGAATACAACTTGGTCAGAAATTTGATCGAAAGTAAAACATAAGTAATAATCGTTATAATGGCGTCACCTTGCTGACCTTTAGGGGACTTGAGTTTCATATCATTATCTTGTCTTTGTTTTAAGAAAGGGAAGAATTTGTTTAGGAACAGGAAGAAATAGTTGTTCAGCTTGTTATGTATTAAGACTGCTTCTAGTTTCAAGCCTTATCTAGACTCTCAGAGTCACCCAGTTCTCAGGACATGCTGTCTCTGTGTATTCTGTGCCTGAGGTTATATGAAATCAGTTTAAATTCACTTGTACCAAGAAAACTTGACTACTTTTCCCATCATGCCATTATTTGCTTCACACAATACCACACAGAGATATATGAAACATTGTTTGAGTGCTTGGATCTGTTAGAAACACAGGAGAGCCCACAAGCAAGTAGTCCAGGTCGTGTAGCATCAGAGGCACTTTATGGTGGGAAAACTATTCTGGAGTGAATTTGGTTGTAGTCTGAGCAGAAGAGAGAATTTCTAAAAATGGAATTAGAGTTCCAGCTTAAAGTGCAGAGTATTAAAGGAGAGCTGCCAAAAGCTAGAGATGTGCTTACCCCTAAAATAGAACCCAATGAGGATATGCTTAGGTTTATACAGTCTCAACCAGATTTGAGGAAAATGGCATAGAAGTGTTCTTCATGGCATTGAGAAAATAACAACTCAAATGGAATGGCCAAAGGAAAAGTGGACACTACCCATGTGCCAAAGTAAATTGTCAGGGTGGATGCAGAAGGTTTATGCTTTCCTGTTAGAGAGTGAGTCTAAGGGTTCCGACGGGATGAAAAAGGCTACTCTGGATGCATCTGAATTAGTTTTGGGGGCATACAGGCAAAAGCTTCAGAATTTGAAAGGGTTAAGCAGAACAATTTTAATAGGTGAATACTAGCATTGGGAGTTTAAACTACCTATGAGGCTCTGAGAGATGTCGTTCTCTAGGAAAAGTGTAAGATTCCATTTCTTTCTGTGATAAGAACCCATGTTGAAGACCAAAGCAACAATTGACAAGCAACAATTATGGCTGACAGTTATGAGCTAATCCATAAGTTTAAACCTTTGTTCCGTCACCCCCATAATTTTGAAAAGGATAGGAAGTTGGAGAGTGGAAGAAAGGCAGGTGGCCAAGGTAAGGAATGGATAACTGGGAATACCCTGAGATTGCTTCTCAGATCAGGAAGGGAGATACTGAGGGTGGAAGTGAGACCCAAAGGCCGAGGTGCTACCATTGCAATAAACTGGGACACGTTGGTTCAGCCTGTTGGACGTTGCAGGGAAAACCCATGGGACTTATTGGGGTTCATAAGGATGATTCTGACAAGAGAACTAAAGTGCAGAATGCCACAGGGAAGACTGTAACTTAGGAGAGCTGAGGTAAACACTGCTTAAGGAGCAGGCATGAGGCATGAGGTGGAGGAAGATATGCAGGGTTTATGTCCAAGGGGAAGATCACCCCATTTTCATCAACTGATGAAGCCAAACCTATAACTATTCGAAGGAACACAGGTGCTACACAAACTCTCTTACTGGAGAGGGATTTAGTTTACCCTCCGTAGAATTTCATGAAAGTTAAGGCATTGGTAAATGGGATAAGTGGAGATTATGGCCAGAATTCTCCGGCCGTTGGGTTTGTCTGTCCCCTCCAGCAGCGCGCCAGGCCCAGGATTTTCCCGATGGCGTGGGTGTTTTCAATGGGAAATTCCATTGACAAGCAGTGGGAGTAGAGAATCCCGCAGCCAGCGAACGGTGCACCATCCAGAAACACACAGCTGGGACACCAGAGATTCCTGCCCTATATCCCAGTTCCATTGTCTAAAGTACAATTGGAGTGTGGATGATTGTCAGTAGTTGTCAGAATCACTAAGAAGTTACCGACGGACAGAGCAGACTTTTGGGGAACGCTTTGGCAGGAGTGAAGCTTATAGTTTCACCCATGATTGATTACAGAGAGTCCGAGGGAAGATAAGAAGACAGAACAGTGAAGAACAGTTTTCCAGATATTTTTCCATCATGTGTGGTGACCAGGGCAATGGCGAAACAAGTTCACCACCAGAGATTACAGTCACGCCACAATCAGATGGTACAGTAGCCAAAACTATCCTTCAGTATGAAGATAATCTTGAGGAAGTGTTTGGTAAGACATTAATTGAGGCCCAGAGGTAGATCCAGAGATACATAGACCAGCAGTCAGCTCTCACAGAAGTTGAGGCTGAGGGGGTTCCTGAGTACTCATAAATCAACAGAGTTCTGATGAGGCAGTGGAAACATCCTCATAGACCTGCAGATGAGGAATGGAGGTTTGCTGATCAGATAGTGATATCACCTAAATATCAGGAGCTGGTAACACTGGGCTAAATCGCTGGCTTTTAAAGCAGACCAAGGCAGGCCAGCAGCACAGTTCAATTCCCGTACCAGCCTCCCGAACAGGCGCCGGAATGTGGTGACTAGGGGCTTTTCACAGTAACTTCATTGAAGCCTACTCGTGACAATAAGCGATTTTCATTCATTTTCATATCGTGGTGAAATACTGCGAGTGGCACCTGAGGTACCAATGCCAGGACATGTGGGAATTCGGGAAACTCGGGCATCAGTCAACAGGCATTTTTCCCTGGCCAGGACTGCAGGATGCAGTGCAATTCTGTATAACCTGCCATACCTGTCAGGTAATAGGTAAACCGCAACATCGGATTAAACCACACCTTAAATACCCATTTGTACCTAACTTCAGTACCATAACGGTACCTATGACCAATGTATTGCGAACCAAGCAAAAGTGGTCTGGTCCACAGAATGCCAAACACTTTTGAGAAACTGAGGCAAGCAAACCAGTGTTGGCAGCCCCTGATTTTTCTAACCCTTTGCAAAGGCCACGGATGCCGGTGACCTGCGGGGTTGGGTGCAGTGTTACTACAGGATGATGAATAGAGGGGCGGGTGGGATCCTTTTCAAAAAAACTAAGTCTGTGCCAAAGAAAGTTCTCCACCATTGAGAAGGAGGCCTTAGCATTGCTACCCGTCATTCGACATGATGAAAGGTAGGTCCAGCATGGCAATAAACAAAGCTCAGGCTTCACCAACCATAATCCGCTTATGTTTATAGAAAAAATTTAAACTCAGAATGCAAGATTATTCAGTTGCCATTTATTGTTGCAACCTATCAATGTACCTTAAGCTCTGAACTCCAAGGTTCATGCTCACATCTACACAATGAAGATGTGGCCTGTAATGCAAGGCATTGTGGTGAATTTGCTCATCTGTCACTGCATTCACGCAGACTGCTGAGGCTCTCAAAGGTCGAAGCGCTTCATTCAGGTGGAGTTGAGAGGGAAAACCATGGGGAAGTTGCTACTGTATGAGGGGGAGGGAGGGAGGAAAGTCACTGTCGGATGTCCCTGATCCTGAGAGGGCTGAGGGTCAGGGATTCGTCATGACTCCTCATTGCTTTCTTATAAGTTCTCTTCCTTTCAGTTATCGATTCTGGAGAGTAATGGAGCCGGTCGAGCTCGCATTTGAATGCATTTCACCAGCAGCAGCGACATCGATATGTCACTGCACGCGGCTAGGATCCAGCGCCCTGCAGAGATAGACGGCGAGTTAGCATGGTAGAGGGACAATGAGAGAGTATCAGCGAGAAAGGGAGAGAGAGAGAGAGAAAGAAACAGTGAGAGAGGTACAGCAACAGAGAGTCAGCGAGAGGGAGGGATAGCGAGAGGGAGAGATAGCGAGAGGGAGAGATAGCGAGAGGGAGAGATAGCGAGAGGGAGGGATAGCGAGAGGGGGAGATAAGCGAGGGGAGGGAGGGATAGCGAGAGGGGGAGATAGCGAGAGGGGGAGATAGCGAGAGGGAGGGATAGCGAGAGGGGGAGATAGCGAGAGGGAGAGGGATAGCGAGAGGGAGGGATAGCGAGAGGGAGGGATAGCGAGAGGGAGAGATAGCGAGAGGGAGTAGCAGAGAGAACAAACGAAGAGAACAAAAAAAAATTACAGCACAGGAATAGGCCCTTCGGCCCTCCAAGCCTGTGCCAATCCAGATCCTCTATCTAAAACTGTTGCCAATTTTCGAAAGACAACAGAAAAGAGGGAGAGGGAGAGATAGCGAAAGGGAGAGAGAGCGATAGAGGGAAAGACAGTGCGAGAGACAGAGCCAACAGAGAGAAACCATGAGAGAGGACTGTGTGATGAGAGAGAGAGAGAGAGAGGGAGAAAAGAGAGGCAGAGAGAGGTCAAAGAAAAACAGAGAGGAATAGACAGGGAGGGGAAAGAAAAGGCCGGGTAAAGTGAGAGAAACAGAGAGGGATAGACAGAGAGAGAGAGAAACAAAACAGAGGGAGAGAAAGGCCAGACCAGAGAGAGAGAGGGGGGTGACAGAGAGAGATAGCGATGGACAGGGAAACAAAGAGAAAGATATAGGGAGAGGGAGGGAGAGATGCGGGAAAGAGAGAGAGTCTGGGAGAAAATGGCAGAGACAGGGTGAGAGAGAGAGAAAAACAAAGAGGGATAGACAGAGAGGGAAAGAGGCCTCACGGTAGCATGGTGGTTAGCATCAATGCTTCACAGCTCCAGTGGTCCCAGGTTCGATTCCCGGCTGGGTCACTGTCTGTGTGGAGTCTGCACGTCCTCCCCGTTTGTGCGTGGGTTTCCTCCGGGTGCTCCGGTTTCCTCCCACAGTCCAAAGATGTGCGGGTTAGGTGGATTGGCCATGCTAAATTGCCCGTAGTGTAAGGTTAATGGGGGGATTGTTGGGTTACGGGTATACGGGTTACGTGGGTTTAAGTAGGGTGATCATTGCTCGGCACAACATCGAGGGCCGAAGGGCCTGTTCTGTGCTGTACTGTTCTATGTTCTATGTTCTAAAGGCAGGGGGAGAGAGAGAGAGAGAGAGACAGACAGACAGGTAGAGAGAGAGAGAAACAGAGAGGAATAGACAGAGTGGGAGAGAAAGGCGGGGAGAGAGACAGACAGGTAGAGAGAGAGAGATAGGCAGGGAGACAGAGAGAGATGGGGATGGAGATAGAAACAAGGAGAGAGATATAGGGAGAGGGAGAGAGTGAGACAGAGAGCTGGAGGGAGTGGGTGGATAGAAACGGACTGGAAGAGAGGAAGGGTGAGAAAATAGGATGGAGAGAGGGAAGCTAGGAAATGGGGGGGGGGAGTGGGATGGAGAGAGGGAAGGAGAATGGGAGAAAGGAGGGAGAGGTGGACCGAGGAAGAGTTGGAGGTAGAGTGGGTGGTAGAGTGGAAGAGAAGTGAGATGGAGGGAGGGAGTGAGAGTGGGATGAAGGGAGGATGTGAGAGTGGATGGGAGGGAGGGAGTAAGAGTGAGGAGGGAGGGAGGGTGATGTGAGAGTGAGATTGGAGTGAGGGAGTGAGAGTGGGATGGAGGTGAGGGTGTGAGAGTGAGATGGAGGGAGTGAGAGTGAGATGGAGGGAGGGAGTGCGAGTGGTATGGAGGGAGGGAGTGAGAGCGGGTATGAGGGAGGAAGTGAGAGTGGGATGGAGGGAGGATGCGAGAATGGTATGGAGGGAGGGAGTGAGAATGGTATGGAGGGAGGATGCGAGAATGGTATGGAGGGAGGGAGTGAGAGTGGTATGGAGGGAGGGTGCGAGAATGGTTTGGACGGAGGGAGTGAGAGTGGGATGGAGGGAGGGTGCGTGAATGGTATAGAGGGAGGGAGTGAGAGTGGTATGGAGGGAGGGAGTGAGAGTGGTATGGAGGGAGGATGCGAGAATGGTATGGAGGGAGGGAGGGAGTGAGGGGAGGGGAGGGTGCGAGAATGGTATGGAGGGAGGGAGGGAGTGAGAGTGGGATGGAGGGAGGGTGCGAGAATGGTATGGAGGGAGGGTGTGAGAGTGGGATGGAGGGAGTGAGAGTGGGGTGGAGGGAGGGAGTGAGAGTGAGATGCAGGGAAGCAGTGAGAGTGGTATGGAGGGAGGGAGTGAGAGTGGTATGGAGGGAGGGAGTGAGAGCGGGATGAAGGGAGGGAGTGAGAGTGGTATGGAGGGAGGATGCGAGAATGGTATGGAGGGAGGGAGTGAGAGTGGTATGGAGGGAGGGAGTGAGAATGGTATGGAGGGAGGGAGTGAGAGTGGTATCGAGGGAGGATGCGAGAATGGTATGGAGGGAGGGTGGAGAGTGGGATGGAGGGAGGGAGTGAGAGTGGTATGGAGGGAGGGAGTGAGAGTGGTATGGAGGGAGGATGCGAGAATGGTATGGAGGGAGGGAGTGAGAATGGTATGGAGGGAGGGTGTGAGAGTGGTATGGAGGGAGGGTGCGAGAATGGTTTGGACGGAGGGAGTGAGAGTGGGATGGAGGGAGGGTGTGTGAATGGTATGGAGGGAGGGAGGGAGAGTGGGAGGGAGTGAGAGTGGGATGGAGGGAGGGAGGGAGAGGGGAGGGAGTGAGAGTGGGATGGAGGGAGGGTGTGAGAGTGGGATGGAGGGGGGTGAGAGTGGGATGGAGGGAGGGTGAGAGTGGGATGGAGGGAGGGAGTGAGAGTGGGATGGAGGGAGGGTGCGAGAATGGTATGGAGGGAGGGTGTGAGAGTGGGATGGAGGGAGTGAGAGTGGGGTGGAGGGAGGGAGTGAGAGTGAGATGCAGGGAAGGTGCGAGAGTGGGATGGAGGGAGTGAGAGTGGGATGGAGGGAGTGAGTGGGGTGGAGGGAGGGAGTGAGTGAGATGCAGGGAAGGTGCGAGAGTGGGATGGAGGGGGAGTGAGAGTGGGATGGAGGGAGGGAGGGAGTGAGAGTGGGATGGAGGGAGTGAGAGTGGGATGGAGGGAGTGAGAGTGGGGTGGACGGAGGGAGTGAGAGTGAGATGCAGGGAAGGTGCGAGAGTGGGATGGAGGGAGGGAGGAGTGAGTGGGGCGGAGGGAATGAGTGAGAGTGGGAATGGAGGGAAGGTGTGCGAGTGGGATGGAGGGAAGGTGTGAGAGTGGGATGGAGAGAGGGTGTGAGAGTGGGATGGAGGGAAGGTGTGAGAGTGGGATGGAGGGAAGGTGTGAGAGAGGGATGGAGGGAGGGAGTGAGAGTGGGATGGAGGGAGTGAGTGAGAGTGAGATGGAGGGAAGGTGTGAGAGTGGGATGGAGTGAGGGAGCGGGAGTGAGATAGAGGGAGGGAGTGAGAGCGGAATGGAAGGAGGAAG